>NC_141136.1:187449994-187641661 GCF_053477565.2 Lygodium microphyllum
GCCACAGAGAGTTATAGAGACAGTTACAGAGACAGGACCAGAGGTCCAGGAGATAGAAGAGGAGGAAGTGCCGCAAGTGACAGAAGAAGTTTCCATGATGCCTCTATTGGAAGAAAGAGGGAAAATGAAAATGGGTGTTGCCCCATTCCCTAACCAATTAGAGAAGCTAGTGGATCCTATTAAGGAATACGATCTGGTCAGAGATCTAGATATTTTTAAACCAAACCTCACATTCCGACAATTATTGATGTTGTTTTCCAGTTGCCAAAAACGGTTCAAAAGTATACTGACAAGAAGACGTGGCTTAAGGATTGCTCCTTCAACAGTAACAAAGTCCAATAAAGTTCCAGAGCCTGTAAAAGAAGTGGATGTGGCTAACGCCTTCCTAGATCCGGGTACTCCAAAGACTGGCATGTGGATAGAAGGCTGCTTTATTGCAAATGCACTGATTGATGGAGGTTCATCAGTAAACATTATGACGGATGTGATAATGAAGGATCTAGGCCTACAAGGTGTGCAACCAACCCAATGGCTCATCAGGTTGGCGGATCAGAGCAGAATCAAGCCTTTGGGCATTCTCCCATATGTGAAGACTACAGTGGCTGGAAAAGATTATTGGCTAACCTATGTGGTGGTGAAGCCAAACTCTTATGGTACATCCTACCCCCTATTACTGGGCAGACCATGGCTTTTTGAAGCCAGAGCAAGGACGGATTGGTTCAAAGGAACCTTGACCTTGGGACGAGGACCCAACAAAGTGGTGCTGAAGTTATATGGTTCTCAAAAAGGACATGGATCCACCTCCTTGGAATTATCTTCTGACTCTCCTAATGAGGCTACAAATGGAACATCAGCAGACGAAGATGCTGTCAAACAGATCCTTCCCAAGAAAACAGTGGCACGTTCCTTAATAGTGGACATTGTAAGCCAACTCCCAAAAGACGCAAAGCCAATATCAATGGGTGAATACTTCCTGCCTGAACCAGGAACGATTTTTGAAATCACTTTTGACAGTGAGATAGAAGCATGGATGTATTGCTCTCCCTGTTACATGGCCATAGCAGAGCCAGAGACAGAGACAGAAGATGAAACAAAGAACCTTTTCTTCTCCTACAGAGCTCCTACAGAGACAGAGGTAGAGGTAGAAACAGAGACAGAGACAGAGACAGAAGAGGATGAATATGATATGGACGAAGAAGGTTATGAAAGTGAGCCAGAAGAGTTTATCTCACCTGTAGAGGATACATATGAAGAAGAAGTTCGAGAAGTATCAGAAGCAGACGAGCTCATGCTGTGGGACAGAATGGCGATGGTACCATTTGGTCTGGTAAATGGATCTTCTCATATGCCAAATATTTATAAGAAATGGATTAAGAAGAATAAGCCGTCTTTCAGCAGTGGCTCTTGCCACCCTCAACCACCTTTGCCAAGAAAAGATGATGATGATGCACCATGCCAACAAGCACCAGTCTCACAAACCCAACAGAAATCAGAGGGTCCCTGTTATGTGACATTCTTGGATGTGTCATCAAAAGATGAGGCTTCAATCCAAGAGGTAATTAATCGTGAAACCAAACCCGAAACGGCTCTAGTCCCATTTCAACATCTCAAGGAGCACCCTAAGTCTCCATCAAAAGACAAAGTTGGTTCTAGTGGGACATCCAAAGAGGACATCACTTCCTTGAAGGAGTCGGATCTGTACCCAAAAGCAGTCCGCGCGACCTTCATCCGTGAAGTAGAAGGTGAAAGGCAGTTAACTTTTGTGGATGCAGATGGCACTGAACGCCCCTTGAAGGTGGGTAGCAGCCTCCTAGAAGAGGAGTTGTCAACCTTGTACAACTTGTTGAAAGAAAATTTGGACGTGTTTGCATGGTCCTACAAAGACCTAAAGGGGATTGATCCCACAATATGTCAACATCATATTGACTTGGAGCCTGATGCCAAGCCAGTACGGCAATGACAGAGGCGAATGGACCTGAATTATTCCACATTGGTAAAAGCAGAGCTGCTGAAGCTTCTGGAAGCCGAGTTTACCTATCCAGTGGCAAATAGTGAATGGGTTTCACCCATCGTGGTTGTACCCAAGAAGAATGGCAAGCTTCGTATATGTGTGGATTTCCGAAAGCTCAATTCCAAGACGAAGAAGGATCACTTTCCTATCCCTTTCACAAACCAACTATTGGACACAGTGGGAGGACATGAGCTTTACTCCCTTCTAGATGGATTCAGCAGATACAACCAAGTGCAGATAGCAGAAGAAGACCAATCCAAAACAACCTTCACCACAGAATGAGGGACCTACGCTTACCGAGTGATGGCGTTTGGCCTCTGCAATGCCCCTACTACTTTCCAGCGAGTCATGATATCCGCATTCCAAAATCATTTGCACGACTTTATTGAGGTATATTTGGATGACTTCTGTGTCTATAGTTTGATCCGTGAACACTGGGGACACCTGGAACAATGCTTTGATCGATGCCTGGAGTATGGGATTTCCCTCAACCCCGACAAATGCATTTTTGGGGTCTCTTCTGGAGTCCTGTTGGGCCATATTGTCTCTGCACAAGGGATATCAACAGACCCTGCAAAGATCGAAAAGATTGCAGCTCTAACAGCACCCACCAACCTCAAACAGTTGAGGGGATTTCTAGGCCATGTGGGTTACTACAGAAGGTTCATAGCCCATTTTGCAACAAAGGCAACCTCCTTGCACAAGCTTCTGAGGAAAGATGCAGAGTTTACTTGGATGAAAGAATGTGACAAAGCCTTTAATACTCTGAAGCAGTGTCTGATTGAGGCACCCATTCTGCAGCCTCCTGATTGGACGAAAGAGTTCCATGTACACACTGATGCATCTATTGAAGGCTTAGGCACAGTTCTCTGCCAGAAGGGCTCCTCAAAGTTGGATCAACCGATCTATTACGCAAGCTGAAAAGTCACTGATCGGGAACGGAACTATACAGTGACAGAGCTTGGGTGCTTGGCAATGGTGTTTGCCCTAGAAAAGTTTCGCCACTATCTGCTATCTACCCACTTTAAGTTTTACGTGGATCATGAGGCCCTGTCCTTCCTAATGAACAAAGCGGATGTGAAAGGACGAATGATGAGATGGCTCCTTCTATTCCAGGAGTTCGACTTTGAGGTAATTACTAAGCCTGGTTGTTCCCATGTTCTGGCTGATCATCTGTCGCGTATCCCACAAACTGCAGAAGAGGAGCAGGATGATCCAGACCTCCCTAATGCTTCCCTATTCTTAGTAGAAACTGTAACCCCCTAGTATGCAGACATTGCCAATCTGCTGGCAACCCAACAGTATCCTCCTGGAATTTCTAGTTGGGAAAGGAAGAAGCTTATGTTAGAATCAGTCCCCCTACACCCTGTTAGGCGGTGCACTGTACAAGAAAGGCAAAGATGAAGTGCTCTGAAGATGTGTTGCAGGAGATGAGATTGGGATTGTTCTGAAGGCTTGCCATGACAAGCCATGTGGAGGTCACTTTGCACGAGAAGCTACAGCCAGGAAGGCTCTGCTAGCAGGATACTGGTAGCCTACCATTCATAAGGATGCCTATGATTACTGTAAAAGATGTGATGCTTGTCAGAGAATGGGGAAACCCACAAAGACAAGTACCATGCCACTTCAACCTATCCTTCCCCTGAAGCCTTTTGAGAAGTGGGGCATTGACTTCGTAGGTCCGATCGATCCTCCCACCAGAAGGAAGCAGAATAGATACATCCTCGTATGTACAGATTATGTCACAAAGTGGTGTGAGGCTAAAGCCCTAAAGCAGGACGATGGTAACAGTGTGGCCCTGTTCATGTACGAGAATATCATCACCCGTTTTGGCAGTCCCTTAAAGCTGGTAAGTGATAGAGGCACTCGTTTCCTTAATAAAGTCATGGAAGAGTTGACAGAGTTGTATAAGATCCGCCATCGCAAGTCCACTCCTTATTACCCCAGAGCCAATGGCCAAGTCGAAGTCACCAATGGCATCCTCTGCTCGATTCTGACAAGAACAATTGCCACACATCGTCGTGATTGGGATGATCGACTTACAGAGGCCCTCTAGGCGTACAGAACCTCCCATAAAGCAGCAACATGAAAGACACTCTTCCAGCTGGTGTATGGTACAGAAGTTGTTTTCCCTGTTGAACTGGAATTACCCTCTTTGAGAGTGGCTATCAAAGAGCGTTTGGTGGACGATGATTCACTGCAACGCCGTCTCCTGCACCTGGAATGTTTGGACGAAATTCGCAGGATGGCTCTACAGTGTATGGAAGCCATGCAAGCTCGACACAAGGCTTACCATGACAGCTTCATCAAGCACAAGGAGTTCAAAGAAGGTGATTTGGTCCTAGCCTAAAAATATACATATCGGTCATGGGAGAAAAGGACTTAGGTCCCTGTTATGCCGACCTATTCTTCGGGAAAAGGTGGAAACACCCTCGGGAATAGGGAAAACAAAGAAAAGAAAAAGAAAAAAATAACAAAAGAAAAAACTCAAAACTGTTATGGGAGAAAAGGAAGCAATTCCCTGTCATAGCAAGCCTCGTTCCAAGAAAAGGTGATAAACACCCTTGGGCGGGAAGCTGGCTGTGGAAAAGGTGGCAATACCCAGCAGTCCAGAAAGTGGATTCATTGATTGATATCTCCAAGATCCAATTCCGAAGCTGCCTCCCTTGGTACGCTATGTCATGGGTCTTTCTGCAGAGTGTCTAACTGTCCTCTAGCAGACGACATGACATATCTAACACAAGGTTCGATTCGATGGCTACCTCCCTCGGTATGCCTCTTCAACAACTGATGATGCGGTCTTCATCGACAAACAATCGAGTGATGTGAGCTTTCATCCTAATAGGATGGGGAAGTGAGTATGGTTGCCCTCTGTAACTTTCAACCACGAGTGAGACAGAGGGTGGGGCGAGTGACCCGCCTTTTCCCTTCAAATCAAATGAGAGGTGAGGAGTGTGAATGAAGTGTTGCACGCACGAGATGGGCCTCTCAATGCACAAAGCACGATTTGTTTCTGTGCACTGCACCATAAGGCTCCCTGGCCTTCCTTCTTGCACTGTATGCCGGCACAGGGCGGGATGCACAGTTGCACCATCAAATGCGCACAAGGCATACAACCTTTGCACAAGTGATCGTGAGGATTACATCAATGGGTTTCAGGAAAAGGCTGTCCTCCTGTATCTATCAACAGAGTATGAGACAGAGGGTGGGCTGAGTGTGACTGGAGTTTCTTCAATCAATTACCGAGAGGTGAGATTGAGGGACGTTACGACACTTGGAGTCAGGTATGTTCCCGTTTCCCTATTCACCCACGGGAAGGGTCTTTGCCGTCAACACAAGACACATCACCCTGTTCTGTACACTACACTCTAAGGCTCCCTTGCCTTCCTCCTTGCACTTATGCCAGACGGGTTGAATGCACTAATGCACCATCAACTATGCACCCTGGCATATTCCTTCTGCACCATCCCCCTTGTTGATTCCTAAACCTGGGTATGAGATATGGGTTTCAATCATTCTTCCTCGAGTGATATTAGTCATGGGGTGAGTGACAGTTCTTTCATTCCATTTGAGTGGCTGTGAGTTGAGTGTAGTATCCCTCATCATCGACAATAAATTTCCTGCGATTCCTTCCATCAGCCACCTCCCTGGGTGCTACCGCATGGTCCCTGCCATGACGGCCGAGTGCTAAGAAGATGCCTTGGTACCTCCAACAGCCGACAACGACACCGGATGTGTCATCGACAATCAACCGTGATCCTCAACAACTTGGGCCAAGTTTTTCTAACCCTACACCTTTTGTTTTTTAGTGACGTTCATGTTTTAAGTGTGGGGATGTTAGTGGATGGTCTGTGGCGTGGTTCTAGGTCCCTGTTGCTTGATTCACCCTATCCATTAAGGTCTTAAGTGTGGGGACGTGTCCTTGCACGTCTACATTGCCTACCCTTCTACATATGCCTTAACTTGCTCATGCATCTATGCCATGCCTTGCTGTTACCCTGATGGGGTCCCTTCCCACCCAACAGTTCATGTTCCACCCACCCTTGGGATTGTTCCCTTGCAGTTTTCCTTCATTCCCTGATTTTGTGGTCCTGCCATGTGAATGCATCCTACATTCACCGAAGTCCAAATACAACCTGTTCCGGTGCACAGTTTTCGAGTTATTAATTTTTAAAGTATTTTGTGTAAGTTAGCCGGTTTTCCATGTGAACGTGCTTTACTTGCTTCGGAACCGTGATCTGACATCATAGCCTTGACAACCACTTTTCCTCTGATATTTTTCCTTTTTACTCCGAGTCATTTCGACGCACGGTTTGTCCAATATTAATTTTTCGATTTTTCGAGACTTTTTTGTCTTTTTGACATTTTTCCATGTGAACATGCCCTGTTTGCGTCGGAATTCCAATTTGATTTGACAGACGTGTCCACTGTGCCTTCCCCCACCTTTTTCCTTTTCCTCCACCCTCTTTCGCCTTCTGTATTTTTACTTATTAATTTTTAAATGTGTTTTCGGGTGTATTTTTGGTGTTTTTGCATTTGAACCCCTCCTACTTCCGCCGGAACTGCGGTTTAACATGACAACCCTATGCCACTCCTTCCTGCGGAGATTTTTCCTTCTTATTACATGTCATTCCCGTGATCGATTCGTCCAGTATTAATTTCCGATCCCATTTTCGGGTTTGTTTTTTGGGTTTTTCCCATGTGAACGCGTCTTATCTCAGTCAGAACTATGTTTTGATGTGACAGGATTGTCGTGCACGTCTTTCTGCACATTTTTTCTTTTTTTTGCACCTTGTTTCGATGCACGGATCTTTTGATATTAATTTTTAATTGCTTTTTTTGTATGTTTTTTGTGTTTTTTGCACGTGACCGCCTTTACCCCCCCTCCACGGAACTCCCGTCGCATATTTTCCCTATCTTTCCCCTGCCATCCTGCCCACTTTTTGTTTTTACATCATTTCGTTTTGACGTCCGGATTGGGAGTTATTAATTTTTCTTTATTTTTTTGAGTTTTTGCGCGCCCCGTCCCGCGCGTGAACGCGCCCTTTTTTGATTTTACGCGTCTTAACGCGCCCCCGTCACATCCGTGTGCCTTGTCCCTGTATCCAGGCGCCCTTTCACTCCCGTCACGGCAAATTTTTTTACCCCCGCCCCGCGCACGCGCGCGGGACGAGGGGGCACGCCTCCTTTGTGGGCATCCTGCCCACTAATCCTTACCCCATCCCCCTATGGGCACCCCCCATTGGCCCTGCCCTTTCCCACACCCTTCCCTATCCCCTTACCCTCCCCACCTTCTCTCTCCCCGACCCCTCCCTATCCCAACTGCCTCCTCTCCCTCTCTCCCTCTCCCGCTCCTTCTGCGTGCCCCCCCTCCCTACCTCCATCTTCACCCCCCCTCCCTATCTCCATCTCTCTCCATCTCCCTCCCTCCCTCCATCTCCTTTTCTCCCCTCCTCCTCTTCTCATCCTTCTTCCCTTCTTCCCCTCCCGCCCTGCTGCTCCTCCCCTCTTCTTCCCCTCCTTCCTCTCCCTCTTCCCCTCGTCCTCCTGGACGCCCCTGCAGCGCCTCGTCCTCCCTCGTCGCCGCCTCCGCAGCGCTCACGCCCGCCTCGCCCTCCAGTCGCCTCTACGGCCCGGCCCGCCGTCGTCCGCCTCGCCCCTGCCTGTGCCGCCTGTGTGCCCGCCTCCTACCGCCTTCCACTTCTCCCCGCCGCCTCCCACCTTCACTTCCCGTTCAAACTCCCTTTTCCCCCCACCCCCCCATTAACCCCCCTTCCCACCCCCATAATCCACCCCCCCCCATTAACCCCCCTTCCCACCCCCATAATCCACCCCCCCACTAACCCCCCTTCACACCCTCATAACCCACCCCCACCTAAACCCATGTTCCCCCAGCTAACACACTTCAACACCCACCCCCCTACCCTTCTGTAAGCCCCCTGTCCTACCCCAGCAGCCCCGTAGCACCTGACCCCTCCTTAACCCCCCGTCACGCAGCAACTCGCCCACAACCCCATCCAAACCCCGGTTTTCCCTCGAGACGTCGACACACGCGCAGGTGTGTACGCGCGAGTGCGTGATTGAGATTGCTTGTGCGTGTTCGTGTGTAGGATCGTGAGCAGGAGATCATTCGTCGGCTGCTGACACGCAGTTGCCACGCAGCTTAATTCTGGGTATTTTCCCAGATTTTTAATTCACACACCCGCAAACCCTTTTAAAATTTTAAAAAAAAAACAACATTGAAAAATTAAAAAAAAAATTATTAAAAAAAGACACTTAAAATTCTGCAAAAGTTACAAAAAAATCTAGGAAACTTTTCTATTATTTCTGCAACCCATTGCCATATTTTTCTACACCTGTAAATTTCAGAAAAAATATTTCTGCCCATTTTAAAATTCCACAATCTTTTAAAATACCCCACAAAAAATTTAAAAAATTCATTAAGATGCTTAAAATTTCCTAATTAATTTCTGAAAAATTCCTAACACTTCCATTAACATTTTTTCTCATTTGTGGCATATTTTTCTAAGCTGTCATAATCTTTCATTTCACACCTAAATTCCTTCACAATAAAAAAACACAAATCAATAAAATAACAAAAAAACTTTTTCATCCACACACCAACTAAACATCTAGAAAAAAAAATCCAGATATTTTTGGATTGAGGAGAGCGCATTCTTTGCATTTCCATACACCCCCACTACCAGATATTTCCCTTTTATTTGTTATTTTTTTTCAGCTACCCCAAAACCCACGATTAATATAAAAATAAAAAAACAAACAAGAACAAACACAAATCCACAAACAACCAAACAAATAATAAAAAATGAACCCTCAACACCACCATGGCACGCGCATTCGTGCTAAACACACCATTTTTTTAAATAAAAATACACATGCCATTCACTTAGCACGCGCTAAGTGCGCTAAAGAGGCACTTTAATAATTTTTAATTAAAATGAACCAGCCGTCACAAGAGCACGCGCTGGCAAAAAAGCGCTCCACATCACCTTAATTTGTAATCAATGAACTTACATTTAGAGACACAGTCTGGGTATCGAAATCCGGGATTCGAATTAAAGCACCGCTTTCACCTAATAATTGGTAATTAAATTTATAAGAAGGAACCGCTGTTTTCTTGTTAAGGTTTATCACTTAATAAAACTTCATCCATTTTTTAATAATTTATTAAAATGAACCTTTCATTAAATTAATTTCCCCTCAATGCACTTAATTTTTCCTTTTTAATAAACCCGTTTCGTGGGATGGGTATGCGCAGTCATTGGAGTTATTTCCATGGTCAAACACTGGTTTATCAACGTTGTGGTCTTGATGTGTGTAGGTTGTGGTGATGTTTTGGTTCCGCTTCTTTGTTACGGTTAAGGGTACGGTGTGTAGTTTTTCTTTTATTGCCTAATACGGGGTTTTGGGTGTTTGTCTGATGCATAGTATGAAGCTTTCGGTCGCATATGTCTTGAGGTCATGTCAAATTTTTTCTAGGCTGTGGTTTTCTTGGGGTTAGTTGGTCGAGTCACGTTTTATTATTTTGGTTGTTCTCTTATCCTTGGTTTTTTTGTCTGTTGCTTTGCAGGCATTCTCCTTGATTGTCTGTGTTTGTGGTGTGTGTGTGAAACCATCTAAATGGCGCTTTCTCATGCTCCTCCTCCTATCCAGTATGTCCCATTAGTTAGTAGGGATTACTCTTCCCTACTCACTTTTGAGCCTCTCACGAAGGCGGGACTCGCTGCTTTTGTGGCTACCTCCTTTCCATTGCTTCCAGAGGATCCGTCGTTATGTGATGAGTTTCTGGCCTCCTACAGCAAGAAGTCAAGACTGGTCCAGGGAATTTCTATGACTTTGACACCTCGAGGCTTAGGGAAGACTCTGTCTCTTCCCTCCAAAGGTGAACCCTTTGTTACCACTCGTCAGCTTTTCTCTAATGAAGAGATTCTGAAGCTGTTACAAAAGCAGACAAGGGAAATGCTGGATGTTAAGAAGGTGATCAACTCTTCAAGAGTTTCCTTTTCTATGATCACTGATTCCGTATGGAAGATGGTCTGTCAGTTTCTCCAGGACAGGTTTATGCTTGCCAAAACGCCATCCCAATAATTGTCCAAAGAGCTTTTCACAGCTTCCAGGATGGTGTTGAAAGGAGTAGCTATTGATTGGAGCACTTAGCTACTCACTAAGATGGATCAACATTTCGTCAAAGTCGCCAGGGGTAATGTCACCAATGTCACATATGGATCATATTTGTCTGCCTTCTTGACCTACTCAGGTTTACAGAAGAGTGTGCCTCCACCTCCTCCATCAGATCCAGTACCTCCTCCTCCACCTTCAGATGAGTCAGAACCCATTGACATAGAGGATGATGATTCTCCGCCTCCCCTGGTCATCCAGCACAAATGCTTGAAGGGGGTAGTGGATAAAGCTCCTTCAGTACTTCCTTCAGTGCCCATTTCTACTATCTCTGGCAATGATCTCCTTGGGTATCTCACTTGTAATAACCTGTTCAGAGCACATCGCGAAGGTTCGTTGGATATATCAGTCCCCTCATTGAACATTCTAGTATGCAATTCATTTTCTATGTAAAGACATTCAGAGTTCCATTGAATTGTCAGTGACAACTTGTGTTCAACAGCTGTACGCGTCCTTTTATGAAGAACTCATGTAGTCTAAGGACCAGTTGCATAAGGCAACATCCAAGTTAGCTTCTGCTAAGGATACCCTAGCAGGTTTGTTTAAGCAGATGGAATAACAAACCCAACTGGTTGCCACCCAAAGAGATGAGATCTCTTCTTTGAAGATCCAGTTACTAGAGGCTCAATCAGAGGTTACTAGCCTTTCAGAGGAGAAGGAGAGGATGTCGAGAGAAGCGTAGGAGTTCCAAACTCTTTTAGATGACAAACTTTCAGCCTTACAGACTGCTAATGACACAGTGGAATCCCAAGCCTCCCAAATCAAGCAGTTGTAAGATCAACTAGCAAAGTCACGGTCTGTTCCTTCAAGCCCTAATGTTCCCTTGATTCCTTCTCTTTCACAGTAGGACTTGGCTGTTCTTCAGAGACAGGCTACCTTGTGTCCTCTATTCCAAGATAAAGTGGAAAGATTGCAATCCAGAATGGACTTGTTATGGTCTACATTTGAGCAGTTTTAGGAATATGTTCCACCAGACCATTCTTTCTTTGTCCACTACCAATTAGAGAAGTTGGTTTTCTACATGAAGCTTTCCACGATGGATTTACCTCTTCCAGAGGATGGATGGAGTGGGGCTTGGTCTACTGAGTTGCTGACAGAGGTAGTGAGGATGGTGTTTGAATATTCTGTCACGACAGATACCATGTTGATGTCCTACATGTATCTACGAGGAGACTTGTTGATTCCAGATGAGGTGGATATGGCTTGGTATGTGAGGGACGTGGTTCTACAAGCTGTTTTGTATGTCAACCATTTGGAGTTACGCATAGCTGACATGTTTCAGAGTTACTCCTCCAAAGTGGCTGATTGTCATGATAATTCCTGGCATACCATGATTGATTTTGTGGTCCTGAATCAAAGACAAAACATAGCTCCTACCTATGCCCAGAGTAATAATCAACTGAGGGTGGATCTCTTATTTTATCTTTCAAAATATAATCTGTTTGATTCTACCTTTTTTTATGCCTATCATAGAAGATCTCTCTTAGGACCTTTTGTTCCTACCCTCCTGTATTACCAACAAATGGCTCACCGATATGATATATATCTTTCCCTTTGTCAATCTAATTCCACAACCATTTTTCCCCTTCTTTTCCTACCTTCATCTTTCTCTCAAATTCCCATTTTTACATACTATTCCTTTATTGAGGATAGAGTATTTTCCCCTTCTCCACCATGTCCTTCTCCATCCATTCATGTACCTTCCACATTTCCTATTTATCAGTTAACACCCTTTTTAAGTGGTTCCCTACAAATTTCAGCCACTCCTTTAAACTTTTCTTCCTTTTATGATTTTGCCTATCCCTTACTTCATCCACTTTTCCTTATTCCACTTCCCTCTCCTAACACTTTTTTATCTCAACCACCTCAGTTGGTTAGTGACTATGACATGTTTGATCTCATCAGATTTCTAGAAGAAGGGGATGGAGCTCAAATGATTCTCTTACAGGACCTCAGATCAATTGGCCAGTAATTCCAGGAGATTGGACAGCTGCCAGTCAAGCTTATCAGAACTATATTCATTTTGCTCAGTAGTATTCACAGTCTGCAGATCCTTCAATGAGATTAACTGCTCACTTTGCTTGGTACTTGGCGTATATGCATAGACACTCTCATAATGATTCCAAACCTATTCCAAAGTTGTGCATGAATGTCAATGTGAGCATTGATTCCCATCAGCTGGATATATTGTATTTTCATGCCCTTTGTTTGCCTAGCAGATACCTGGTCCTGTTGGAAAGGATGTGCTGTCTTCAGTTTTTTCAGAATCCTCCCAAAACATTTGTAGATGAATCCTTGTCTATGGATCGTTTTCGAAATCATCAATCTTTTAAGAGGGATCATCTTCATTGATACCTTTTCCAATGTATGGTGGATGCTTTTTAATGACAATCTCTCTTTTGGAGAAGTCATTCATATGGTTGTGTTGTGTGTAGTGTTTGTGTTGTGAGTTCATTTATGTAAAATGAACGTGGTGGTTTCCTATTGGATTTCGTGTGTGAGCTACATTTTGGAGAATTGTGGTGATGAGGTCGTGGTTGCAGAGTTGACGTTGATGCAGAAGAAGAAGAAGAAAACTCTTATATCCTTTACAAGTTTGTTGTGATTTTCTAGTTTGATAAGCAGTGTTAATGTATAAAGGGTTTTCCTTTCGTTGTATTTTTATATCAAATACAGGTGATAAGTTGGGGTCGTGGTTGGCTGGATTATTTTTGAAGTGATATTGAAGATCAAAGTTGCGATTTTAAATGAACTTGTATTCCCTTTTTCCTGGGTCGCGAGGATGCTTCCTTATTAAGTATGGGGATATGTTGAGTGTTGAAATGACTTGTTTTTTGGCTGATTTTTGTTGTTTTTGAGAGCTAAATGGTTGATTTTATGAGATGATAGATTGGTTTGGAAGTGGTTTGAGAGTATTTTGGATGATATTGATTGTGTTTTGGAAGTTTATGATGTTTATCAGTGGAGATATGTGGTTCTGTGATGTTTTGATAGGTTCTGATTGGTTCTGTATACCTTCTGTTTTATTCTGTTTTGTTCAGATTGTCTTCTGTAAGGAGGGATGGAGTATTGATTGATGAAGATTGAGATCTTGTGAAAGTTTATTGAATGGTTTGTGAGAGTTTGGAATGGTTTGAGTATGAGTTATGAGGTTTTGATAACCTTCTGTGACTGTAACCTTCTGTAGGTCTTCTGTAGAGCTTCTGTCTCTGTTCTGTTCTATACTGTAGCTGTTCTGGTACTGTTCTGTGATTGTTCTATATGCTTCTGTATGTGTTCTGATGGATGAAAGTGTAGCTTGGAAAAGTTTTCTAGCCTTGAAAAGAGGTGAATACAAGTGCAAAAGAGCTGAAAGAAGAGGAAGAAGTGGCTGTTGAAGACTCAAGTGAAGACTAGAGTGAAGTGACAGTAGTGAGCTATGAAAGGACATTGTACTGGCTCTGGTGACTCTTCATATCAGACATACCTCTTGGGAGGGGTATGCACGACCTAAGAAGGATTATTATGAGTGATTTTGAGAGATTGTAGTGAGGATATGATGTATTATTGATGGAGAGAGAGAGAGCGAGTCAAAGATAGTCAATTCTACTAAAATAGAGTGATTGTATGTGAGAGATTGAGAGAGAAGACTATGAAGACATTGAAGATGAATACTATGTGATGTATTTCCATTCAAAGATGGTGTATTCCTTTGCTTTCTTTGTTATATTGATGGATTTTGTGAAGATATTGAAGAATATGGTTGATTCTATCAAATCCGTGGGAGATCTACATGATGTTGTATGAAGATTTGTTGTGCCTGGTGTTCTTTTCTTCATTGTGATCATATGAAACATAATAAACAAGCTTGTTGATGTTACAAGATAGATTTTCTTGCAAGAGAATTCCCTTTTCCTTGGTGTTCCTCTTGGGGCTCCACAAAGCGAAAAGCAACAACATCAAGCTACAACAACGATAATGACTAGATATGATAGTCATGACGATAGATGCTCCTTGAATAGCACTGCACTGACGATCCAAGACATAAGTGGAGAATCCACATCTGGTTGTGTAGTTGGGGACTCAAGGGCATTTGTTAGAAGGCTTAAATTTACAAGCCAAGACCCAAAAGACGAATACATAGTACCACCTGCTTATCTTAGGGTCAAACTCACCGTAAAAAGAGAGCATACTATCGATGCTCTAATTAATGAAGGAGCAGATTTTAATATCTTGACCTATGAATCATGGACCCTACTAGGCCAACCAGAGCTCACACAGACTAATGCAACCCTTAGCCCTTATGGGGGACACCCACAAGCACCCATAGGGAAGTGCAAAATCCTTGCGACAATTGAAACTGAAAGCTTGCCTATCCTATTTTATGTTCCTCCAAGTAATGCTAATTACGAGAAGGAAACCCTCCTAGGAGGACCCTTCAAAAGGGCGACCAAGTGTGAAACGGACTATGTAGCATAGAGGATACACCTGACACTACCGGGTGTGAGGATAGTCACAACCTTTAGCAAGGGTGACCTCATCAAACCTTAAGGGAAAGGCAAGGAGGGTGCTGACATAATAGTCAAGCCTGCTAACGAGAGCAAGGACTTGTTGGAAGAGCTGATACAAGCACAGGTCAAACAATGAGAACCAGTGAGTGAGGCCATGCCTGAAATAAGAAGGTTAAGAGACAATGCCAAAGACAGGCTTTAGACTTACAAATATTATAGAAGACCCCAAAAGAAGCCCAAGCCTTATAGACAAAGGCATCGATGGAGGGTCAACACAATACTGCAATGGATATCCAAACCGTTGCTACATGCTCAAGGGTATTACGCAGGTAACCGATGAATTTGGATACCAAAACCCCCTGCTAAACTACCTCTATCAGCTGAAGACCAGCTTGCATCAAAATCAACAAAGCACAGGAGGAAATCTAAGAGAAACTCCAGGTCTTGAGGCAAGAAACCAAACATGAGTGTTCGAAAGAAAGAGCCTCAGCCTAGCATGCTTAATAAGCAGATGTCATATGTAACCATTGAGCGTGCACAAAAGCCATTAGTGCCCAAAAAACCTTTGATTTCCCAAGAGGATAACAGGCATCATAGGCATGACATTGCTCATGGCAAGGCTGATCGCTCAACAAAGAAAATGGCACAATCATCTAATAGTGCTGGAAGTTGTTGTGGACCCCAAGAACATTGACACCAAGAGCACTGGAGAGCTGAGGAATAAAGCATCGAGTCTATTCACTAATGACCCCATTGACGCATCTCCTAATAGCGGTGAAACCTCAGACACATCAGTGTGCTCTGAAAAATCAAAGCAGTCGTTGCCATCAACGGTTGCTTGCAACACTCAATCCACCAACAACGGTTGCTTGCAACACTCAATCCACCACCAACAATAGAACTCACATTGACCAATCAAGAGTGAATACAACGCTGTCACAACAGGGTGACAAATCTATAACAGTCACATCCAAGGAGAACCATGACGCAATAACGAAGCCTCAGGAGAAACATGGAGACCCCAAGAGCATAAGAAATCCTAGTGTTGGCCAAGCTTGCTCTTCTAGGCTTGAGCCCCCAGCTATGCTATAGCCCAGGAAAACTCTTAGAACCTTGCATGAGATAGCAACCGAGCAAGCCCTCGTTGAACATAGAAGTGTCACAGAATGCTTAACCGAGTTGGATGCTAAGCTCAAAGTGTTTGCACGTGTCTATGTCATGGCAGACATGGATGCATTCCCTAAAGAGCAGCTAGAAGAATACTTGCCATTTCCCTTATCCTGGGAAGAGCAAGAACATCTTGACGAGCACTATAACAGGCTCCTGTATGAATGCATGTGATTAATCTCGAACGAGGAAGCCGACGAACTACGCTTAACTGTCACATTCAATGAGGTGCTCTGCCAACCAAATCTCTTAGAATAGAGCAACTAAAGCGACTATCAGAGGGTCAAATTCAATTTGAACAATGTTGGTGTGAACACAGCATTGCAATGGCCAAACTAGGAGCCCGATCTCAGAGGAGCGATTGGCCAAATGGCGGTCTCAAAGAGACCCAACCTATGTGGCACCAACTTCCTTTCGAGTGGTGCTGATTGCCATTCGGGGTACAGACTTAGCTAAAACTGGCCAAGAGAACTCTCTGTCTGATAAGGTTCTCACTGAGGAGGAGTTACATGTTGCCAGTAGACTCGGACAGGGTTCCATGCTACTCGATGTTGCAAAATATCTATTGGTATTAAGTAAGCTGCCACGAGTACTAGATGTGTGTGCCACGCTCCAGTACAATCCGAAGTTCTACAATTGGCTTTTATCCTCGTGAAGTAACATGGATTCATAGATATGTATATAAATAAACAATGAATTTTGTGACCCTGTATAGACAATATCAACACACACAAGCAATGATAGTCAAGCGCAAGGAGAAGAGTTAGGTTCAACAGGCTAAGCTCCTCAGGTCCTCCTCTCACCACACATTCAAAAGTTGTGTGACCATTTCCGACTCTAGGTGGAGAGCATGCAACCCTCATTACCACCGTAGGAAGCCCTGACCAACATCTCTGATGGTGTAGATAGGGTATCGTCCCTTTCTTTCTATACACCTTTCCCCCTTTCCTGTCTATCCTTCCGAGGATAATCCCTGCCCCACTCCATGACAACCAGTCCGCGTAACTTAGCATGAGCCAAGATCTACTAGTTGGCTGGAGGCTAAATGAGCATCATCATTGGGGCCATCCCTCTACAACAAACACTGCACGCCTCACCCCTCCCCTTCTCGTCATATGCGCTTGATAACCCACACTATAATCCCTTCCATGCGAATGGTTTTATCCTGTATCAAGGCCTAATCCTTGGTTCTCATTTTGCAGGTCCC
Source organism: Lygodium microphyllum (assembly GCF_053477565.2). Taxonomy (NCBI): domain Eukaryota; kingdom Viridiplantae; phylum Streptophyta; class Polypodiopsida; order Schizaeales; family Lygodiaceae; genus Lygodium; species Lygodium microphyllum. The sequence continues at coordinate 187,467,069 of NC_141136.1, forward strand.
CCCACGAGGAAGACATGGAGCACCTAGGGTAGCTGGCTTGCAAAGACACTCTCCGCCGTCGAAGGGAACATGCAGCACAAGCTTCTCCACCGATGCGCTATGTGCCTAGCTGTTGAGATATCGAGCTCCACTCGTGATACGCCAGGGTGACCGTTGTGTATTCCCCCATTGTGCAAGCAAGAAAGCTTCAAGTGAGACTCCTTCCTTCTCTCCCACAATCTTGACATGGTATCAGAGCCTTGTTGGTGGTAAGGAGCTCAAGAAAGCAAGCCAAGCTCGCGGTGTTCTGGTAAGAGGAGCAGTGTTGCTTTCATTTTCTGTTTTGGGAGCAGATCTCTGCAGGTAGCACAGCCGGAAAGTGCAGGAGTGCATTGTCTCAGGTTGAGACGCCCTTCGCGGTGAAGCAAGAGGGCAGTATATGCTATGGGAGAGGCCTTTAGCCCTTGGCGACCTTGTTTTTTTTATTTGAGGCCATTTCGGGGCCTGTTTTGGAGGCGGAAGTTTTCTGCACGCACTTAGGAAAAGTACCAGTTTTATGCTGTGCGAACACTGTTCTGCAAGTCGATAAAAAGTTACTGTAGAAATTGCATTGTATGCCTGTGCGCAGAGACATTGGGAGTTACAGAATCATCCCTGTTGCCTGTTGATGCAAAATCGTCACTAGGAAGTGACTGTGTGGTCAAATACCACTTTCCTCAGTTTTGCAGATTTTCCCTTGTGAGGCTGAAGCTGTGTTCTTTGCAGTGACAAAATTTTTTGCAGTGTTCTGTAATTGCATCTGATTCTCTTTCACAGATTGTCACTGAAAAGCTTGACAAGAACAACTTCGAAGAATGGAAGTTTAGAATGACAAATTTTCTTATGGGAAAAGGATATTGGGAATTTGTTGCAGGAAATGAAGAAGAACCAGTTCTTCCTGATGTTCCCAATCAACAACAAATGCAGGCATTCAAAACATGGCATGAGAGAGCCAGGAAAGTTATGTATTGGCTGTCTATCAGTATTTCAGACTCTATGATTGTGCATATTCAAGATGCAAGTACGCCAAAGGAGGCATGGGATACTTTGTCAAAAATGTATAGCACAAATACGCAAGCCAGGAAAATGCAGCTCAAGCAAGAGTTGCATAATGTGCAAAGAGAAAGTATGAGCATCAACGACTACCACATGAAGGTGAAGAAGATTGCAGATACACTTGCTTCCATTGGGTCGCCAGTGGAAGATGATGATTTAGTTTCCGTGACCTTGAATGGTCTAGGAAAGGATTATGCACAGTTTCGAACATCCATTTCCGTCCGTGAAAGATTTCCTGATTTTGAGGAGTTGATTGCTCTTCTAATTTCTGAGGAGCAGAGAAATGGTAGTGCATCTTCTTCAGGAGGAACTTCAAAAGAAGCTGTCTTGTACTCAAATGCTGGAAGAGGTAGAGGCAGAGGTAGAGGAGGCCGATTTGGAGGCCGTGGCAGAAATCAGAATATGCAGCAAACTCAAGAAAACCAGTCCTATGGAGGAGGACGTAGTAACTCTAGAGGCAGGGGGAGCCAAAGAGGTCGTGGTGGATGGCAAAGAGGCCAAAATGCAAACAGTAATGTTGAATGCTACTACTGTGGTAAAATGGGTCATATGGCTAAAGACTGCTATAAAAAGCAGAATGACATCATGAATGGAAAACTGCAACAAGGGAATTATGCATCTTTTAGTAGACAGGGTGATGACAGAAATGAGCACTTGTTTATGGTGCAGCACATGAACAATTCTGTGAGAAGTGTAGAAGAAAGCAATGATGTATGGTATGTTTACTCAGGTGCATCAAACCACATGACAGATCATGCAGAATGGATGGAGGATGCAAGAAAAATGGAAAAACCAGGATTTGTGGAGACTGGTGATGATACTGCACATCCTATTGTGCAGATTGGAAAAATTCCCTTGTCTATGCAGGATGGGAAAAAGAAATACCTGTCCGATGTATTTCATGTCTCGAATATCACCAAGAATCTAGTTTTTGTTGGTCAAATGGTTGAGCAGGGCTTGCAGGTCAGATTTAATCCTCATGGATGCTTTGTTGAGGATATGAAAAATAAAGGTCGCTTGATAGCAAAAGGAAAGAAGAAGGGCAGAATGTTTACATTGGATGCAGACATGTCTGAATTGAGTGCAGCAATGTTTGCACATGGGACCGGTGTAGTTGCAGATATTGATATCTGGCATAAACGCATTGGTCATGTTAATGTACAACGACTTAAATCAATGCAGGCCCAAAATATTGTTGCAGGTTTGCCAAAATTCAAGGCTGCAGAAATGCATAAGGTATGTGAAGCCTGTCAGTTTGGAAAGCAGGCAAGGAAACCATTTCCTAGACATGTTCAAGAGAGTAAGAAGCCATTGGAATTAATCCACTCTGATGTGTGGACAACTAAAGCTGCATCTCTTGGAGGCTGTCATTATTTTGTCAGTTTTATTGATGACTATAGCAGAAAAGTTTGGGTGTATTTTATGAAAAAGAAAAGTGAAGTTTTTGGGCATTTCAAAACTCTTAAAGCGATGGTTGAAAAAGAAACAGGCCTGCAGATAAAATGCCTAAGGTCAGATGGAGGGGGAGAGTACCTCTCAAATGAGTTTGCAAGGTTCCTACAGGAGCATGGCATAAAGCAGCAATATTCATGCAGTCATACCCCACAACAAAATGGAATTGCAGAAAGGAAAAACAGGCATATTGGAGAGGTATCTCGTGCCATGCTCAATGAAAAAGACTTGCCAGATTTTTATTGGGCTGAAGCAGTTGCTACAGCAGTCTACATAATGAACAGGACTCCCACTGCAGCAATACATGGAATGACTCCAGAGGAGAGGTATACTGGTAGGAAACCGGATATTTCTCATTTGAAAATTTTTTGTTGCATTGCCTATGTACATGTGCCAGATGAGTTGAGATCCAAGTTGGATCCAAAAGCTGAGAAGTGCATCTTTATTGGTTACTCTCTGCAGCAAAAAGGGTATAGATGCTATAACCCTTCTACTCATAAGTTTACAGTGAGCAGAGATGTTGTTTTTTATGAGATGAGTAGCTGGTATAAACCAGTAAATGTGATTGATGATGTAGATGCACAAAATGGTAATGCTGCACAGAATTCACAGCAGCAGTCACAAAATATTAGTGGACCTGGAGCGTCCTCTAGCAGTGGTTCACATTCTTCGCCATGGACAGGCAGATTGAGATCAGGAGAATCTTCTCAAAGTAATGTAGATAGTGGTATGCATGTATCACGAAAAGGAAAAGAGAAGGTTGATCAGCCCATGTTTGATGTGAATGCAGGTCACTCTTATGTGGATGGTGAATCCAGTGGCTCAGAACAGAGCATTGATGATGAGTTGGGTATTCCTTCTATTGTTACACCTGGAGTAAGGAAGACCAGGGATGTTTTGAGAGCACTTGGGAGTGAACCTACTTTGCGCAGGTCTACGAGAGCTAGGTATCCTATGGATAGGCTGAAATATGACGGATTTACAGCCATTCACTATGCATATATGGTCAAAGTGATACAGGAACCAGAAGCCACTTCTTTTGAGCAAGCCATGGGAAAAGAAAAATGGGAGAAAGCCATGGATGAAGAAATGGATGCCTTGGAAGCAAATGCTACATGGGAATTGGTACCTTTGCCTAAAGGTAAAAATGCAATTGGCTGTAAGTGGGTTTATAAGGTGAAGCACAATGCAGATGGTTCTGTGAACAAATACAAGGCAAGATTAGTAGTCAAGGGGTATGCACAAACATATGGCATTGACTATGAAGAAACATTCAGTCCGGTTGCAAGGATGGCAACCGTAAGAGCAGTCATTGCTATGGCTGCATCAAAGGGATGGTCTTTACATCAGATGGATGTAAAGAATGCCTTCTTGCATGGTGATTTGCAAGAAGAGGTCTATATGGAGCAGCCACCAGGTTATGTGCATGTTGTTCATCCTGAGTTTGTTTGCAGGTTGAAGAAAGCCTTGTATGGCTTGAAGCAAGCACCTACAGCATGGTCTGACAAGATAGGACAGTATCTTGTCACTATTGGCTTTCAAATTTCCAAGGCAGATTTCTCACTTTATGTGAGAAAAACAAAGAAAGGTATTATGCTACTTGTCATTTATGTTGATGATTTGATTATGACAGGTGACAGTGATGAAGATATCCTTCATGTAAAAATACTATTGAAGCAAAAGTTTGAGATGAAGGATTTGGGAGAGCTGCGTTATTTCTTGGGCATTGAGGTGATTAGATCACCAAGTGGGATACAGCTCTTGCAGAGGCAGTATGGATTGGACATGCTGTCCAAATATGGGATGACAGGCTGTAAGCCTATTTCAGTTCCTTTGGAGCAGAATGTGAAGCTGAGCACAGATGCAGGTGAGCTTCTAGAAGACCCTACTATGTACAGACGCATAGTAGGAAGTTTGATTTATATGACTATTACCAGGCCAGATTTGAGCTATGTTGTTGGATTGGTAAGCCAGTTTATGCAGGCTCCAAGGAAACCACATTTGGATGCGGCTAGACGCATACTCAGGTATGTGAAGTCCACATTGCAGTATGGACTATTTTATGAGACTGGGATTCAGATACAGTTGCATGGATACACTGATGCTGATTGGGCTGGTAGTATCTATGATAAACGATCTACCAGTGGATATGTGTTCTCTTTTGGGAGTGCTGCAGTCACTTGGAGCAGCAAGAAACAGCCTACAGTTGCCTTGTCGAGCACAGAGGCTGAGTACAGGGGTACAGCAATGGCTGCATGTGAGGTAGCTTGGTTGCATAAGCTACTTTATGATATGCATCAGTCTACAGATGGGCCAGTTGTCATTTATTGTGACAACATGAGTAGTATGCACTTGGCAAATAACCCAATCTATCATGCTAGAACAAAGCACATTAAGGCGCATTATCACTATGTGCGAGAGAGGGTTTTACTAGGTCTTATTGATCTAGTTTATGTCAGCACAGAGGATCAGGTAGCTGACATATTCACGAAGGCATTGGGCGCAGAGAAGCTGCGCAAGTTTAGAGACCTACTTGGTGTGCAGGAATTGGGATTGAGCTCGAGGGGGAGTGTTGAGATATCGAGCTCCACTCGTGATACGCCAGGGTGACCGTTGTGTATTCCCCCATTGTGCAAGCAACAAAGCTTCAAGTGAGACTCCTTCCTTCTCTCCCACAATCTTGACCTCAAAAGGTATGCAAAGAAATGAGGTCCCAAGTGACACCGCCCCGGACATAGGCCAAAGAATCCCCAGGCCAGGGGAATAGAAGCTCAAAGAAGCACACAAGGCGTGGAAACACCGGTTGTGCAAGCCCCCAACAGACGCTTGGGCACCAGGTGCTCAAAGGCTGAAAAGGCAGCTCGAGACAAGGAAGAATTCGATGCATTGTTCAAAAGCATTTTGGAAACTGTTGCAGCCAGAGACTACACCATTCAGGTCCCGGCCGACATCTTCCCTACCCAACCTCACAGGAGCCCCTCACTAGCAGAGCCTCAGTCGCCTAACCACCCGGACTCACCCCGCCTTGTGCAAATAGAGTAGCTCCTATGATATGCAAGCAACTTAACAAAGATCATCCTGCCATAACTTTTTGTCTTTAAATGGTTAAAGGGGCAGGCTCCCCACTTGTACACACTTCCCTTACCTATCGCTAATATATGCCACATCTTTAACAAGCACCAGAATAGGCATCGCAATCAGCATCATAAGATTTTGAGAAATTAATATCTTGACATGATTGCATTTGTTCGTTGTACTTGACGCATGCGACTTGCATATACTCTCATGAAGTGGCAAGTGGATGCAAGATGACACAGGTCTTCATGCGAACGTGTTCAATGCCCAAGTCACTGCAAGACCACCAACCTCACAAAGAATCGCGACAAAGCCATGCTACCGAATGCAAAAAATCACCCTTGCCGACCACCCATATCGCATGGCCCAAAGCATAGTCATGGCCTACACTCTTTTTCTGGGTCAAGCTCTACAGTTGGCTCACGGCAGTTGTTACCTCAATTGTACCAACATCGCGTGTCAAAAGAGGTTTGCAATATCTCAAAGTGCATCTCCCCATCTCAACAACTGCTTCTCTAACAACGAGGCTAGGACAGAACCATCATTGTAATATCCATTTCCTGAGCCTTCGAAGCTTGACATTTCCCAACCCATTGAAAGGCTGATAGCCTCAACATATTGCAATGGTTGTACTCAGGCAAGTCAAAAAAAGAAAGAGAGAAGAAAAAAAAAAGAGCACAAGAAAAAGAAAACGAAAAAAAAAGAGAGAAAAGAAAAGAAGAAAAATATACGAAGCACCCATGATCACATCACAGCACCTAGGAGTCCTCAAATTAGGTGCGTCAAGTGACTTTGGTCAGCTGGCTCCGCCCCTAATCCCCTAGCCCCTTAACATCACCCACAATTGTTCAGGGCACATCAAGGGCAGGACATACCTAGGGAGCTTGTCTCGTCTATGGTTAGACGTGTCACCCTGACCCATTCACAGGATTGCTTCTTACACTCTACCTTAATACCATTGCAATCAATTGTGGTAAGCACCACACGAATGGCCATGAAAAGTACATTGTCCTCATCATGCAGGTCCAATAGCTACCATTGCAATCAATTGTGGCAAGCACCACACGAATGGCCATGAAAAGTACACTGTCCTCATCACGCAGGTCCAATAGCTACCAGCTACCGATAGTGTAGTATCCCTGTGTTCAATTATGTTATGTTGTGCAGTCACAATGCAAAGGATGTCGCATATACATTCATGTGTACTTCTTCTCAACATGGACAACTTTGCTTCATCCCCACATTGTTATGGGAAACCAGCCTGCAGTCTTCTAACTACATAATATCTAAGTATGTACGAGCACTCACATAATATCTGCACCAAAATATATACACAGTTTGGGTCCTCAAGTGCAAGACAATACTCTCAGCTTCCTTAGAGTTTGACCTGTCTCCCCAACTAATTAAACTATGTCTTGTGCACGATAGAGAAGACTAGCACTACCCCTAGGGACAGACCACCTATGAGAGGTTTTCAATTGCAGGTATTGAAGACTCCAACGAAGGTGTTGTTCGCTCTTCATCAACACTCAACTATGAATTCCTATTCTTTATCATCCTACAAGTCTGCCAAGAATCGTCATGTGCAGAATCCCCAACAAACTGCCACTTGTACCCCATCAATGCAATTCCCACAAAGAATAGCCCTACCACTAGCCACCTAACCATCAACATGCCCCCAATGACCTTCCTCCCCACCACTACCAACACTCCTCGGCAACCATCGATGTCCCTTTCACCCACATTTGCAGTGCATGCCAAAGCCTGCTACCTATGACGATGAGTGCCATGGGACTGGCACTCGTCTAGGAGGGGGGTAATGTTAACCCTCAAATGAACAAAGGTGGAAAATTCAGAAAAGCTGAAGCAGAAGACAAGGCCAAGGCAAAGTGAAACGGAAGACAAAGACGCACATGGAGAAAAGTCCTAAATAAGAGAGAAAGGCGTGCAAGGAAAAGCACAAGTCAATACTTTTGTAAAAGAGCGCAAGCGCATCATGGTTTAATTCAAGGAGCGCCAAGCTCTCAGCCGTGCAATTCGTAAATGTAGACGGGCAGTGAAAAGGAAGCTAGGAAGATAGAAGGACAATGGGAAAAATGGCCTAGGCCACGGCCATGTAAAAAAGGGGATAAAGGGATGACCTTCCCAAAAAGGATTTAGGGTTATGTATATAAAGTTCGAAAGGGAATGAGAAGCTCATTCTTGTGTGTGGCCAAACGTGGCTCTCCTCTTCTTCTTCTTCTTCTTGTTCTTGCTTGCTTGAGCTTGTGCTTGAGAGAGGGAGTGTGAGAGTGTGAGGGTGAGGGACCAGGGAGGAGAAGCTCTCCATCTTCTCCTCTCTTATTCTCTTCTCTTCTCTTCCCTTATCTTGCTCACGGCAATGGAGCTTGGAGCGTGGAGCTTGAGGATGGAGCTCGCTTGAAGCTTGCACTTGGATTGTGGAGCTACCGGAGTGCGTGGGAGAGGAGGTAACTCGATCGGCATGGAGGAAGCTCACTACACCCATAGATATGGATGGCGTGTTGGCTATGTGAGAGGTATCCATTAGTGCTCGGCTTGGAACGCTTGAAACAATAAGCGGTCAGTGGGTCTTGGCGGTTGAGCGAAAGCTCCCACAGTGGGCATTCTAAGGAATCTTGAAAAAGCCATACATCATTGAATCACTCTCCATCAAGAATGGATACTCTGGGTCATTCATCAAATAAGGATGGTCATGGTAGCATTTGTAATAGTGACATCCAATAGTAATATTATGAGCATCATAAGAGCATTGGAATTTAGCAAGTCAGTTGCTCATATGCTTGACATGATTGATGTGTTGGCATATGCACTTATGGAGTTTGATGCAACCATGATTGTAGCTGAAGTGATAGATGTCGTTTGGATCGAACGAGCACTTATCAAAAATTTGACATCTCATGTGGATCAATTGGTGCAGCCATGCGTCTTGGAAGCTCTCATCAATCTTTATGGTAATGTTGTCTTGCAGGAGGGTTTAGTGCATGTATATGATAAGGATATGCTGGTTGCATCGATTGCCATGGCTGATGCAATAGTTTAGCAAGATTTATTGGAATCATTGTTAAATATGTACAACAATGAGTATAGCCAATTACTCTCTCATGGATGCTGATACCCATATGGACAGCAATCATTAAGTGCTTTCAGTCCATATGACTCACACATCTCTGTCATTAATTCAACATTAAATCTGGTCCAAAACAAAGATCTATTCTGCACCAGAGCAAAGCTCACTAGCTAGCATAATAGTTGTGACAAAATTCTTGAAGATAAGAACATCATTCCCCAAGTAATATTGGTCCACACAAAGAGCTAAGTCCATCTCTTAACCTCCTGGGTCAAAAGGAAAGGTGATATCCCATCCATGCATCATGATCACCAAATTAGAGATATCATCACTCGTGAAATAATATGCATGTACGAATAAATCCACAAAATCATAAGCAACCGAATCAAATAGAAGCCTATGGTCATAGTCTTCAGCAACAACTAAGTCAAAGAGAAGCCCATGGTCACGGTCTTCATCAACAACGCTTCATTTGGAGCTATAGTATGTCTGATTTGGATCAGCCAATCCAAAGTTATTATAGATTTAGTACAACAAGGTCTGCAGTGGACATCACAGAGTCTCCATCTGGGAGAAGCTCTTAATGGAAACATTTTGGTCCAACATTTCTTTTTTATATTCCCCAATGGTTATCAGTGCTTTGTACTTGATCCTCAACCCTCTAATTGTACTTATTTTGTGAATCCTTGAAGATTAGGCCATTTTATTTTAGTCCATGCAAAGTACCTTGCCCCTTTCCACCACTTGGCAATTTGTAATAAGTCATATTTTGTTTTTTAGGACAAAAACATCCGAGTGGGGATGGAATGTAAAGAATTGAATTAGGGGCACATAAAAGGGCAAATGACACATGTAGAAGGGGGGTTTTCTTTTACACAATAATACATCTTTGTCCTTCTCCTCTCTCTAGCTTCTCCTATCCTTTCATAGCTTCCAGCCATCTCTCTTCTTCTTTCCAATCTTTCTCTCTCCATTTCTAGTATTTCTCTCTCCTCATCACTCTCTTTGTCTCACTTCTACACTTCTTCTTCTCTCTTCTATAGTCTTCTCTCTCCTCTTTCTCTCTCTCCTAGGATATCACCTTCCTTTTGACCCAAGAGGTTAAAAGCTAGACTTAACTCTTTGCGTGGACCAGCATTACTTGGGGAATGATGTTCTTATCTTCAAGAATTTTGTCACAACTATCATGCTAACTAGTGAGCTTTGCTCCACTACAAAATAGATCTTTGTTTTGGACCATATTTAATGTTGAATTAATGACAGAGATGTGTGAGTCATATGGACTTAAAGCACTTAATGAGAGCTTCATTTGGAGCTATAGTATGTTTGATTTGGATCAGCCAATCCAAAGTTATTATAGATTTAGTACAACAAGGTCTGCAATGGATGGCATAGAGTCTCCATCTGGGAGGAGCTCTTAATGGAAACATTTTGGTCCAATATTTCTTTTTTATATTCCCCAATGGTTATCAATGCTTTGTACTTGATCCTCAGCCCTCTAGTTGTACTTATTTTGTGAATCCTTGAAGATTAGGCCATTTTATTTTAGTCCATGCAGAGTACCCTGCCTCTTTCCACCACTTGGCAATTTGTAATAAGTCCCATTTTGTTTTTGAGGACAAAAACATTCAAATGGGGATGGAATGTAAAGAATTGAATTAGGGGCATATAACAGGGTAAAGGACACATGTAGAAGGGGGGGTTTTTTTTACACAATAATACATATTTATCCTTCTCCTCTCTCTAGCTTCTCCTGTCCTTTCATGGCTTCCAGCCATCTCTCTTCTTCTTTCTTGTCTTTCTCTCTCCATTTTTAGTATTTCTCTCTCCTCATTACTCTCTTTCTCTCACTTCAACACTTCTTCTTCTCTCTTCTGCAATCTTCTCTCTCCTCTTTCTCCCTCTCTTGTCCTCTTCATGACAATACGAGCCATTCTCATGTCGACCGTGCATGACTTTTTGGGATTTGGGGAGTGCTCACGAAAGTGGGCTTCTATTCTCGTTGTTGATATCTAACATGGCTCGTTCAAGTTTTTTGTTGACTAGATAGAGGTATTGTGATAGGTCTAGTTACCTCAGGTTATCATGCATGGCCAAGGCTCTCGATAGTCAAGAATCATGAAGAAGATGGTATATCAAGGACACACCGCTTTCTTGCCAAAGGGTCATGACCTGAGAAAATATTTTGTTGGACAACCTCCAACACAAATGAATGCCCAAAGCTAGTATAAGTTGAAAGTGGTCCACAAGGAGTCAAATCCAAGCAGAATGCAACAATTGTCAATTTTCTATGAGTGGCCATATATTGGATCCACTTATAGATCAACCATTTGTTAAATCCCATGCATATTTTCAAGAATGTTGGCAACATTATGGGACCATATCACAAGAAAAAAAGACACTATAGACATATGAATGGATCTGAAGAAGATAGGCAAGATGGAGGCACTTCGGCCACAATCGAGTTCTAACGATCGCTTGCAATAACTACCTTGTGCTCCTTGGGTCATGTCCACTAAAGAAGAGTGCATGGTGAAGCAAATTATGAAGTCTATCCACACCCTAACATGTATGATGTGTTCCCTCAAGTCTGCTTTTTCTAAAGATAATCAACTATCACGGTTGAAATCCCATGATTGGCATAAGATATGCCAAGTTTAGTCATGATCTTAAAAGCAAGTAACCTCAGTATTTCATTATTTAGTGTATATTCAATGTTTGTCATGCTTCAAATTTTTGACAGTTCATACTACTGATCGCAACTAAGGGATGTCTTACTCAAGAAATATACTCGAAACTTTATAAGTTGTCGAATTTAGTGCAATGGATCTCAGACAAGGAGATCAAGATATCCTCTATTGAATCAAGCATGATGAGCTTGACAATGTGGCATGCACAGAATAGATCCACAAATGGAGTCCAATTAATATTAACAAATTCACATGCATGGAGCCACATTGACTCCACCTTTCCAAGCTTTGCATGAGAGCGAAGGTATCTTTAGCTTGGTCGTGCTATGGATGGCATGAATCCATTCAATCCCCACTTACAATGTGTGGCCTATAGTCCTTGTAAACTACAATATCTTGCCATGGGTTTCTACAAAGAAAGGACACCTAATCCTTAGCTTTCTTGTTCCTTAGTGCTACAAAGTCAAGAACATGGACGTCTACCTCCATCCATTAGTCGATGAGCTCAAGATTTCATGGGAGGAGGAGGTCCCTTTAGAAGACCTGAGCAAGCATGATGGCTGGTGGTCCACTAATATACACACCATTCTCATGTGGACCATGCATGACTTTTTGGGATTTGGGGAGTGCTCTGTAAAGTGGGCTTCTATTCTCATTGTTGATATCTAACATGGCTTGTTCAAGTTTTGTGCTGGACTAGATAGAGATATTGTGATAGGTCTAGTTACCTCAGTTTATCACGCATGTCCAAGACTCCCGATAGTCACGAACCATGAAGAAGATGGTATAATAGGGACACACCACTTTCTTGCCAAAGAGTCAGGACTTGAGGAAATGTTTTATTGAACAATCTCTAGCATGAATGAATCCCCAAAGCTTCTACAAGTTGAAAGTGGTCCACAAGGAGTCACATCCAAGCAAAATTTAACAATTCTCAATTTTCTATGAGTTGTCGTATATTGGACCCACTTATAGATCAACCATTTGTTAAATATCATGCATATTTTCAAGAATGTGGAAAACATTATGGAACCATATCATAGGAAAGAAAGACACTATAGAGATATGAATGGATTTGAAGGAGATAGGCAAGATGGAGGCACTTTGGCCACAATTGAGTTCTATAGTCACTTGCAATAACTACCTCGTGCTCCTTGGGTCATGTCCACTAAAGAAGAGTGCATGGTGAAGCAAATTACAAGTCTATACACACCCTAATGGGTACAATGTGTTTCCTCAAGTCTGCTTTTTCTAAATATGATCAACTATCACGGTTGAAATCCCATTATTGGCATAAGATATACCAGGTGATAGAAAGTAACCTCGGTATTTCATTATTTAGTGTATATTCAATGTTTGTCATGCTTCAAATTTTTTATAGTTCATACTACTGATCCCAGTTGCGGGATGTCTTACTCAAAAAATATCATCGGCACTTTAAAGGTTGTCAAATTTAGTGCAATAGATCTCAGAGAAGGAGATCAAGTTATCCTCTATTGAATCAAGCATGATGAGCTTGACAATGTGGCATGCATAGAATAGATCCACAAATGGAGTCCAATGAATATTAACATATTCAAATGCATGGAGCCACATTGATTCCACCTTTCCAAGCTTTGCATGAGAGCCAAGGAATCTTTAGCTTGGTCCTGCTATGGATGGCATGAGTCCATTCAGTCCCCACTCACAATGTATGGCCTATAGTCCTTGTAAACTACAATATCTTGCCATGGGTTTCTACAAAGAAAGGACACCTAATCCTTCGCTTGCTTGATCCTTATAGTGCTACAAAGTCAAGAATATGGTCCGTTTGTCTACCTCCATTCATTAGTTGATGAGCTCAAGATTTTATTTGAGGAGGAGGTCGCTTTGGAAGACATGAGCAAGCATGAGCTAGTGGTCTGCTAATATACGAGCCATTCTCGTGAGGACCATGCATGACTTTTCGGGATTTGGGGAGTGCTCACGAAAGTGGGCTTCTGTTCTCATTGTTGATATCTAACATGGCTCATTCAAGTTTTTTGTTGACTAGATAGAGGTATTGTGATAGGTCTGGTTACCTCAAGTTATCATGCATGTCCAAGACTCCCAATAGTAAAGAATCATGAAGAAGATGGTATATCAAGGACACACCGCTTTCTTGCCAAATGGTCATGACCTGAGGAAATGTTTTGTTGGACAACCTCCAACACAAATGAATGCCCAAAGCTAGTACCAGTTGAAAGTGGTCCACAAGGAGTCACATCCAAGCATAATGCAACAATTGTCAATTTTCTATGAGTGGCCATATATTGGACCCACTTACAAATCAACCATTTGTTAAATCCCATGCATATTTTCAAGAATGTGGACAACATTATGGGACCATATCACAAGAAAGAAAGACACTATAGAGATATGACTAGATTTGAAGGAGATAGGCAAGATGGAGGCACTTCGGCCACAATCGAGTTCTGACGATTGTTTGCAATAACTACCTCATGCTCCTTGGGTCATGTCCCACTGAAGAAGAGTGCATGGTGAAGCAAATTATCAAGTTTATCCACACCCTAACGGGCATGATGTGTTCCCTCAAGTCTACTTTTTCTAAAGATGATCAATTATCACAGTTCAAATCCCATGATTGGCATAAGATATATTGATCATAGTTCAAATCCCAAGATAAAGGGAAGGGCAAGTAATCTCCAAGCTGCTCCTTGGGGATTGTGCCCACGTCCGCAAGGACGTAGACTCGTGTGAACACCTTGAGCTTAGCATCCAACTCAATTAAGCATTCTAGACACTTCTATGTTCAACGAGGGCCTTGCTCGATTGCTATTTCATGCAAGGTTCTAGGAGTTTACCTAGGCTTTAGCATAGCTGGGGTTTTAGGCCTGTATGAGCAAGATTGGTCAATGCTAGGATTGCTCATGCTCTTGGGGTTTCCTTGTTTCTCTTGAGGCTTCGTTATTTCGCCATGGTTCTCCTTGGGTGTGACTAGTATGACCTTGTCACCCTATTGTGACAGCGTTGTATCCACTCTTGATTGGTCAATGTGAGTTCTATTGTCAGTGGATAGAGTGTTGCAAGCAACTATTGGTGGCAACGGTTGCTTTGGTTTTTCAGAGCACACGGATGTGTCTGAGGGTTCACCACTATTAGGAGAGACATCAATGGGTTCATTGGTGGATGGACTTGATGCTTTATTCCCCAGCTCTCCCTCGCTCTTGGTCTCAATGCTCTTGGGGTTCACCACCACCTGTAGCTACTGTTGTTTTCGATGTTTTCTCCTCTTTTTCTTGGTCAATGAAGGTGCATCTCTCAATGACTCAGGACCCTGGACTAGGTCAATCGTTGATGTGCTTGGTTGGGCCTCAGCATTCTCTTTCTCTAGTGTGTCCTTATGGGACATGGTCGTGGCCTACTAAATAGCCTCGCTAGGTTGTGAGAGCACAACTGCCTCCCTTTTCGGAGAGTCTAGCTCTTTAGCCAACTCTCTTGTGTTTAACTCCTCTAGCCTAGGCTTTAGGCACTTTGAAGGTGCTGGAGTTGTCGAGGAATTTGGTTTTGACACCTCCTCCACAGGTAAACTACTAAGGACACGTTCCACAAGGGGCATTGTTACGGCCAAGGGTTGTGACTACTGTGATCCCTGATTGGAAGTAGTAGCAGCTAGTTTAGTGGGCTTGCTACACCTGGTGGATTGCGGTGTCAAGTCCCAAGGGCGATCGAGAGTGGCCGTGTCTTTTGTTGCCCTTTGAGCACTCATCTGTGTAGATCAAGCATGAGTTGATCTAGTCACATTAGGTTGATCATGCATATCCTTGGGTCGAGAGCAACAGATGGCGTCATATCCCACCTCTTGTACATTTGGAAGCTTAGATGGAGATAGAGATTGGAATTGAGTAGTTTCCCTTGACAATTGCTTTCGTGCTTCCTGTGTCCGTTTGGAAAAAGAGGATGTAGGAGATCTAGGACTCTTAGGTGGACTTGGCACTGGTGGCTGAATGATTTGCTCGAGGCTATTAGACGATTGTGCCATTTGCTTTGTTGAGCCATCAGCCTTGCCCTGAGAAATGTTGTGCCTATGATGCCTGTTATCCTCTCGAAAAATCAAAGGCTCTTTGGGCACTAATGGCTTTTGGGCATGCTCAATGGCTACATATGACATCTGCTTATTAAGCATGCTAGGCTGTGGCTCTTTCTTTTGAACACTCATGTCTGGTTTCTTGCCTCGAGACCTAGAGTTTCTCTTAGATTTCCTCTTGCACTTCGTTGCTTTTGATGCACTCTGACCCTCAGCTGATAGAGGTGGTTTAGCAGGGGATTTTGGTACCCAAATCCATCGATTACCTGCATAATACCCTTGAGCATGTAGCAACGCTTTGGATATCCATCGCGGCGTTGTGTTGACCTTCCATCCATGCCTTCGTCTATAAGGCTTGGGCTTCTTTTGGAGTCTTCTATGATATTTGTAAGTCCAAAGCCCGTCCTTGGCATTGTCTCTTGACCTTCTTGTTTCAGGCATGGCCTCACTCACTAGTTCTCGTTGTTCGACCTGTGATTGTATCAACTCTTCCAACAAGTCCTTGCTCTCGTTTCAGCAAGCTTGACTGTTATGTCAGCACCTTGCTTGCCTTTCCCTCGAGGTTTGATGAGGTCACCCTTGCTAAAGGTTGTGACTATCCTCACACCCGGTAGTGTTAGGTGTATCCTCTGTGCTACATAGTCGGCCTCACACTTGGTCGCCCTTTTGAAGGGTCTTCCTAGGAGGGTTTCCTTCCCGTAGCTAGCACTATTTGGAGGAACATGAAATAGGATAGGCAAGCTTTCAATTTCGATTGTTGCAAGGATATTGCACTTCCCTATGAGTGCTTGTGGAGGTCCCCCATAAGGGCTAAGAGTTGCATTAGTCGGTGTCAGCTCTGGTTGGCCTAGTAGGCTCCATGATTCATAGGTCAAGATGTTAAAATCTGCTCCTTCATCAATCAGAGCATCAATAGTATGCTCTCTTTTTGTGGTGAGTTTGACCCTAGATAAGCAGGTGGTGCTATGTCTTCATCTTCCGGGTCCTGGCTTGTAAATTTAAGCCTTCTGACAGATGCACTTGAGTCCCCACTTGCATGACCAGACGTGGATTCTCCACCGATGTCTTGGGTCGTCTGTGCAGTGTTGCTCAAGGCACATCTCTCGTCAAGAGTGTCATGTCCAATCATCTTGGCATTTGTAGCTTGCTGATGTTGCATTTTGCTCTGACTGGACATGGTATGAACACAATGTCTTTGTGTTCTCGAGGTGTGGCCTTTTTGCCTTTGATGGCTAGATTGGCCCATTGATGTTCTAGGGTCTCTATTTCTCTATGTTCGAGTATGGGCTTTTGGCTGCTCTTTTGCAAGTGAGAATCCATGCTCATGTAGAGCCATTACTTCACTAGGGTCCAATTTGGAGGACCTCTCACGGCGCGCGTTTTCTCTCCAACCTACTTGGGGGAGGTGCGGAGGGGCAGAGCCCCCTCTGCAGGGGTCCAGGGGGGCAGTCCCCCCCAGCTAGCAGGGCTGTTACAGTATAAGCCATGCATAATTTGGAGGACCGTTTATAGCCAAATTTTTAACTACGTGCTCTAAATTTTAGCCCAATGATGGATCTGTGATGTGCCTTTAGCTTTAAGTAGCCTTTGGGGTCAATTTGGAGTTTAGGTGCGTCAAAATTTGTGTTCTAGATAGCTGTCCGATTTTGATAGTTTTTTGTCCGATTTTCAGATGTCTGATTTTCAGGAGTCCGATTATCATAATCGGACGTCCGATTTTGGGTTGGTCCGATCGGCCTAGTGGTCCCATTCTGGGAATCAGATCGGACATGGTGGTGCGATTCTGGCTGGTCCGATTTCGGACTGGTCCGATTCTGGACGGCGGTCCAAATCTGGATTATTCTGGGTGGTCCGAGTGTCCAAGTGTCCGAGTCGGACGGGTTGATCTGATCGGACGGGGTTGGTCCGATTGGACGACAGTCTGGGTGTCCGAGTCCGAGCGTCCGAGTGGTCCAATTTCCAAAATTGGACGGGTTGGTCCGAGTGGTTCGATCGGATAGGATGGTCCGATCGAACGGTTGTCCGAGCGTCCGATTATGGACTGGTCCGATTCTGGGACTCGGACGAGCTGGTCCGACTACGTAGCCGACGGCCCGCGAGTTGCACGCGATGCCTCTAGGCTGACATCTACTACACCGAATCGTTCAGCACCTTCCAGATAGGTTCAAGACACTACAAGGGAATGCCAGACATGCCTGGAATCACTGTGGTGCTCGAATCAAACGGCACCCCAAGGATTTGTGCCCCTATTCCCCTGTTTTAGCCTGTTATACAGCAACAGAAACCCCTACTGTTTGCTTCTTTTTCTTTGTTTTTGCCTATCCTAAATGCATACAAATCACAAAGCAATCACCTACACTACTCCATCTCACAACATAAATCTCAAAAAATCAAAAAACCTACTTGCCAAGGAGATCGAATACCATCTTTAACCCCGTCACTTCCTACCTATCTCAAGCAGCACTAATTCGGGGAAAACCCTACTCCAATGCTCGATTCGAAGCGCGCAAGTGCTCAAGGCTTGAATCCGTTTGTCCCAGCAATGGAACCAAAATGTGGGAGCTTTCACTCAACCGCCAAGACCCACGGACCGCTTATTGTTCAAGCGTTCCAAGCTTAGCACTAATGGCTACCTCTCACATAGCCGACGCGCCATCCATATCTACGGGTGTAGTGAGCTTACCTCCATGCCGTTCGAGTTACCTCCTCTCCCACGCACTCTGATAGCTCCACGATCCAAGTGCAAGCTTCAAGCAAGCTCCATCCTCAAGCTCCAAGCTCCAAGCTCCATTGCCGTGAGCAAGACAAAAGAAGAGAAGAGAAGAGAAGAAGAGAGGAGAAGATGGAGAGCTTCTCCTCCTCAGTCCCTCACCCTCACACACTCACTCGCTCACACTTTCGCACTCCCTCTCTCAAGCACAAGCTCAAGCAAGCAAGACCAAGAAGAAGAAGAAGAAGAAGAGAGCTACTTTTGGCCACACACAAGAATGAGCTTCTCATTCACTTTTCAACTTTATATACAAAACCCTAAATCCATTTTGGGCGGTCATTCCCTTTTCCCCTTTTTACATGGGTGGCCATAGCCTAGGCCCTTTTTCCCATTATCCTTCTATCTTCCTAGCTTCCTTTCCACCGCCCATCTACATTTACAAATTGCACGGATTAGAGCGTTGAATTAAATCATGATGCGCTTGCGCTCTTTTACAAAAGTTTTGACTTGCGCTTTTCCTTGTACGCCTTTCTCCCTTATTTAGGACTCTTCTCCTTGTGCGTCTTTGCCTTCGTTTCTCTTTGCCTTGGCCTTTGTCTTTGTCTTCTACTTTAGCTTTTCCGGATTCTCCACCTTCGTTTTTTTTAGGGTTAACAACTCTCTTGATCAATAAGAAAGTCGGATGATGATGCATTCCATGCTTTTTCACACTGTGTCTACATAACATCACAACATCCACCCCCTCTAAACCTGCAAATCCTCTCCTATGTGCCAAAATCCTAGTTGTCACTGGATTCTGAGTCCTCCTCATCCTCTGCAACCATATCCTTTGCTTCTTCATCTTTCATATCTTCCTGGCTAGCCCCTGTATCATGGCCACTATTTTCTTCCAATTCTAGCAACTCATAGGCATCAGATTCCCACCTCTTGAATAATTTGATTATTTTCCCTACTATCAAAAGTTTTATGGCTGTCCCATCCAATTCATTTAATGCATAACTAGCATTATCAAACACATGTCTTACCACATAGGGTCTAAACCATCTTTTGGAAACTTTACGCATGGCACTATGCTAGTTGTCTAAACTGCTATCATAAAGCAATACCCAATCCCCATCTTGTATGGTTCTTGGTCTCAATCTATGTCTTTTGTCAAACTGTTTCTTGTTCTGTATCCTTGTTGCCCTTAATTTTGCAATTGCTGCTTCTATGTCTTCTAACTTTTTTTCTAACTGTCTAATGCGCAAGGCCAACAACTCCTCTCAATTCAACTCCTCCTCCCAAGGTAGCACACTCCATGTGACTACCATCTCTTCTATCGGTATGATAGGTTTTTGACCATACATCAATTCAGCAGGCATATATCATGTAACAGCACTATGTGTTGTTCTATCATCCCATAAAGCATAAGGGAGCAATCGTGGCCACTCTTTTACCTTCTCTCCACATGATTTTGCCAATGCCTTCACAATAGGTGGATGATCTCTTTCACTTTTTCCATTTCCTTTAGGGTTATAGGCTAAAGTTAAAGCAAGCTTTATCCCCAACTGTGCAAAGAAATCATGAGCTTCATCTACATCCAAATCACCCCTATCTGTAGTAATTTTTCCCACACAATCATACCGACAAAAGATCTCTTCCAAGAGAAAAGTACACACTGCATCTGCTGTCTTAGTATGAAGAGCTCTCCCTTCCACTTGATTAGTCAAGTCTTCACAGGCAAGTACAAGATATCTCATTTGCCAAAGACCTGTAGGCATCATGACCAAATCCACCACGAACTTAAAATGAAGAGACAATGGATATGTGGGCTTTGTAATCCATCCCGATATCTCACAGATGAATACATTTGACATGTCGTACATGTTTCCACAAAGTGAGCAACATCCTTATACATACCCTGCCACCAATATCTTTCTATGATCTTTGCAAAAGTACCCCAAACACCTCTATGACCAGTCCACAAGCTTTCATTGATTGTTTTATACACTTTTAGTGATTAACATTAGGGTAGTAAGAATATCACACTGCTACTCCCACATGCATATACACATTCATGTACCTCTCTCTTTTATATGAATGATTTGCAATTACATCCCGATATTTCATCAGTTCCATTGTGTATACATAAGCAAAACTATATCACATATGTTTTCGCCAAACTCAATTTAGTATTATTGTGTGAACTTACTATAAGAGGATACGATGTCAAGTATTTTGTTATAATTACTAGAAAAACATGTGATATATGTTGTTTTTCAAATTGTCCAAATGGTTAATATCATGATAAAAATATTACCTCATTGTTGCTCAATTCGTTGTCGAAGAGTTTGTGTAAGGGCTGCAGAACACGGGGTTCAAGATACAGCAAAGAAAGAGGCTAACAAGAAGATCTCAATATTTGATGCCAAAGTTCACTATATTGCTTGTCAAATGAGTTACAAGAAATTCATGTTCAGAATAATCTGAAGTATCTCATAAAGTGTTTACATTCAGGTGTATGTTGTCAGTTGCAGTAAGAAGGGAATTTCAGAAACTCCAAAAGAACATCTCCATAATGAGGTCAAGTCCATCATTACTTGCTGAAAAGATATCAGCAAGTCTTTACAACTACCATCTTTTGTTGATTGGATTCATGGCTAAAGAAGAGGGTGCCTCATCAGGCTGTTCATTAACCCAGCACAGGTAAAAATAAACCTTTTTGCAAGCACCTGCAATCTGCTGCAATTCATTTCTCCAAGGCTTACGTGACACCTTCAATGCATCCTTTTTCTTTGGATGCTTCACACTTGCGTGTCTTTTTACGCGCACTTCATCATCTTAGTCCTTCTGTAGATCCTTAATTGCGTTGTCAAACAGCTGGTATAAATCAGACACTGCACAAATCACACCAGGTCTTCCAAGCTGCAATAACGCAGCTGTATCATCTGCTAATGCCATTGCAAACTTGTACCCCCCCTGCAGACTTGAAGGAAGGCGAGCATACCATCTCTATACAACTATTTAGTGCTCCATCAACTGTTTCTGGAGACTCACCTTCTCCGAAAACTTTGGAAACAGCCAAACAAGACGAGGCTGAATCAAGAGTGTCACAATACCAGTCCCCATTGTACAATCGAAGAGTGAAACAATAGCTATATAAAATATCAGAAAGATGCACTTTGACCAAGGGAGACGGCTGTACAGGGGTATGCTGATTCAGACGAGGTAAAGGAGACCCTAAAGGCAGTGGTACATCAGAAATATCCCTTGTATTGTCTATTGATGTTCTACTACCATCTTCAACCTTCGCAGGCTGTACAAGAAGATTGCCATCTCTGTTCAAAGATACAGTCTTTGCATACGGACTCAACCACCAAGGTTCCCAAGGCTTTATCATGCGGCTTAATTCCCCAGATGCCACAGCTCGTAGAAATGCCTTTCTTTCGAATGGCGACAGATCATCGAGCTTAATCTCCTTACCTAAAGCTAGCTTGTTAAGTACGTTCTCGGACAGAGCTAAGGGCGGCCTACTGGCATCATCATGCTCGGCAGCAGCAACACCATCGCCGGCGATGTCGTCTGAATCACCGTCGTCATCCACGTCCAGGAAGCAGTTGTGGAAACTTCATCCAGTTGCTGCTGTACGTGAAAGCGCTTGAGGGTGTCGATCATGTGTTCACGGGCCTCTGGAGAGGGCCCAAGGAGCGGCATCTCAGCAAGAACGTTGTCACGATGAAAGGACTCTGTGCAGCGGGAGCTATGATTTCTGTAGCAAGACAGGGAGCAGTAGCGGAGATTGCATCGCGGGCATGTATACTGCGAGAACTGCTTCCGGCAAACCAAGCATATAAGCCGACTCTCAACGTCGCCAGTCTGCCCATCTTCCTCTGTAGGTCACCTTCTGTGTCCCTTTTAGAGCTCCTCTATGCCATCGACTCCTTCCTACCTTCTGTTCTTCTCCCCTCCAATCCAGGCGCAGCCCGCCATTTCTGCCTTTTCAAAAATATACCTCTCTTTTCTTAGCTTTTTCCCTCATCCATTCGTGACCTCCCCCACTTTTTCTCTCCTTTCCTCCCCAATTAGCATTGCTTTTCTTTTCTTTAGAACTTCTTGCCTACCTTTTTACCCCCTTTCAACTATAGCATACCTCTTCAGACTTTAGTTCATCCTTAAGTTCAGGTAATAAATGAGGCTCATGAACATCCAAATCTTAGATGCTGATTTGCCTTGAAAGCAAACTTGATGTCCATCATATGTTCTCCAACAATCCATTGCTCTAGCCTTAAGAGCTTTCATTACTAGTTGCAACTGTTTTGCTGAGTACTTTGATGCCTTCAAAACAGTGCCACCTGTCCTATCACATTTATGACCCCCATACATGTACCAATAGGCAAGAGTGCGTGGCGTCAACCACCTAATAATAATCCCGGTAATTTCTCTCGGTGCTCCATTGTAAGTTTCAGCTTTTCCTTTTCTGACATAAGTTTATTTACACCAATCATGGATTGTATGTGGACCTTGACATTAGAATCCACAAGGCATCCTCTTGCTAGCCAACCACATTTAGCATACATATCAATTAATGCAATGCCCATATCCACATTTGTCTTCAATAGCCCTATCTTACCAATCTCAGCATGTATTCCTTAGTCCTTGTTTATAGCTCCAGCCATGCCACAAGCTTTTAAGGTGCAGACAATTGTGATACTATCCAAAGAGATATCCTCCTCATGCATTTGTTTGAATAATTGTAATGTCTTGTCTCCTTGATCCTGCCTGAAGCAACCCTTCATGCTCGCCACTATACTCATACGCAGAAAATAAATGTAATCACAACAACTAAATATGTACAAAGTACCAAATCCCATGCACAACTTTTGGGTGGTTTACACACCTCGAATGCGCAGCAATATGACATCCACCCCCTCTAAACCTGCGCATCCTCCGGATGTGCCAACTATCCAGGATCATTCAATTCCACAAACAGGTCAAGTCCATCTTTTGATTCTAGTAAACCTGTTTCTCCATCAGCTTCATCATCCCAATGAAATTTCTGCCCCTTTCGAAACAACTGATAGAGAACATCTGCAATATGAGCAAAATGAGGAATCCAAATCATGTAAAATACACAAGCTCCCACAAATCTCCGCACCTCTGAAGTAGTCGAGCAATACTCTGCAATCCTGTTTATGGCATCCACCTTTGCAGGAGAAGGCTTTCTGCCATAATATCCAACCATATGCCCAACTATGATGACTTCATTAACAGCAAAGACACATTTCAGCCCTGAAAGTGTCAAATTTACCTCCTCTAATCGTGTCAATATTTGTTCACAAGCATTCAGGTGATCAGCCACAAACTGTCTACATCCACGCAAATCAAGACTTTCATTCTTTTCTTCTTCTGCACAACCCTTAATAGGCACATCATCTAGAAAAGGCATGGTATACTGCGGAATATAGTCTCGAAGAACTCTATGCATAGCATTCATCATATGAGCAACTGAGTTTGTAGCACCTTGAGGCAAGGTACACATCCTCACAAGACCAATAGGTGTCCGCATAGTAGTAATATCCCTGCTTTCCAAGGCAAGCTGAAACTGATCATAACCTGAATACAAGTCACCTAGTGAATAGATGGCTCGTCCTACAAAAGCCTCAACAAATTCATCCACAACTGGACCTGTTCCCACATTCCTGATTGTCACTTTGTTCACGGGCTGCATATCCTGAATAAATCTCAAAGTACCATTCTTCTTTGGTACAGTAAACCACCTATTAGAATAGGGTGCAGAAGAGGGTTCCAAAATCCCCATTTTAATCTTCTCATTCAACAACTCTATCAGCTTTGGCAAGTGTGCTTTAGGCACAGGAATAGGACGTATATTCCATGGTACATGAGGAATAGTGAAGATGACCATAGGTGCAACCAATTCGGGACTAATGCAGCCAATTTCATGTGGAAAGAAAGCAAATGCCTTACCATGACGTCCAAGCATCTCTCTAAAACATTCTTTTTCCACTGGAAGCAAAAAATCTTCATTTCCAATCTTCAATTCTGCAAGAGTTTCAACTGTAAACTTATGTCCAATATTTGCAGGATCCCTCAACATAGGCTGCTTCATAGCTTTTTCAACCTGCTCATCACTATCAGAAGGAAGCGGGCCTACAACCGGCTTAACCTTCTTATCAACTGTTTTATATTTTGTGTCAACCTTGGCATCATTTAGGCACTCTTTCCTTTGATGCAATTTCTGCAAATTTTCAGCATCTTTCAACTCTGTTGGCTGAAAAATTTCAGCCTTTAGCTCTATGGACTGCATGGGTGCAGCCTGAAACTCTGTATGCAGAAATTTTTCTGCATTCAACTCTGTTGGCTGAATGAATTCAGCCCTCGGCTCTATGGACTGCATAGATACATCCTGAAACTCTGTATGCAGAAATTTTTCTGCATTCAACTCTGTTGGCTGAATGGATTCAGCCCTCTGCAATTCTATTAGCTGATCAAGATCAGCCATAAATTCAGTTTGCTGAGTTTTCTCAGTCTCTAACTCTGTTTGCAGCATAAAACCAGAAATTTCCTGAAACATATCCAAGGTTTGTACAGGTATGATCTTTGAACCCTTGCATACATCAGTTTTCAGCATTGCTCTCATCTCAAACAATGTATCTGCATAAGACATCCCTTCATACAATCCATCTACATGCTCTTCTGCTTGCAAAATACCTGCATTCTTCAACTCTTTCTCCTTACGACCAATGTACTGCCTGGCAGCTCTAGGCAAATCTGAAATTTTCTGATAACTTACCGAACTATCTGAAGTAAACCCAACAAAGTTATTGGAGAAAGACTGGCTGCCAGGAGGTGAGATCTCCTCTTTTCTCCGCTCCGTACCACTAGCGTCTCACAAGACAGCGGTACCTAATGAAAATCCAACTCCTTCGCAGGTAGTGGTGCCTCACGCAAGGAGTCCCTGTTTCTCGGATGATTTACCCCAACAGTCATAAACTGAACAGCTCGCATACCATCTTTACTGCGTATCCGCGCATAAGCTAATCCGTCATCCATCACTTTTGTTTCCATTCTTGCTTCTGTAATGAAAGGCTGTCCAAGAATAATCAGATAAGAGCATGAATCCTGAACAAAGCAATGATAATCCTCTTCAACATTACCAATAGAAATTCTGATACTCGGACAAGCAGCATACATATCACCAGAAGTATTATTGGCGGCTCTCATGCGCCAGCCATGCTCTGCATCCATAGGCCACTTGCCACTCTCATAAACACCTCGAGCAATAAGATTAATCTCAGAACCATGATCAACTAAAGCAATCAAGGGAATTTGTTTCTCTCCAATCCTTACCACTGTCTCAGTGGTTGCTCTAGCCCAATGACTTCGTGAAAAATGGCTGCGAGGAATGAGAATAGGGGTCTCATCATCTTCATACTGCATAGGCTGCACTATTTTCTCCAATTGCGGATTAGCAGAAGCATTCTCAACCATCACTGCATCATCATGCACTTCCCCAAGAGTTCCATGCCACAATCCCTGTAAAGCAGGTCCTTCCATCGCATGTCGTTTCCTCCGCAAAAGATCCTGCATCTGATCCTGTATTTCTCTTCTAGCAATCCCAAGAGCCTCTCCAACAGTAAAAGTGACTTCACTATTCAAAATTCTTTCATGAAAAATCTTACTCATATCCGTTTGCATATCAAGGTCTGACAAGAGCTTGAATCCTGGCTCTTTTCTTGGTTGCTTCTTTTCCTTCTGCTTGTCTCCCATTGGTTGATCGGAACCTGTTTGAGTTGGAGAATTTGACATAGGTGGAGCTGTAACAGGTGGTGAAACAAAGTCACCCCCTCTAGTCTTTTTGGAGGAGCTAGGACCCTCCTCATCTCTTCTTCTCTTTTCCTCAACCATGGCATCTAAACCCTGTGTTTTAGCAATATAAGCAAAAATAGAATACCTGTCAACAGGAGAATCCCATCCTGTTTCTCCTCGGATGCTAGAGCCCACACAAGTCATAGTAGAAGTTTGAACTTTCCCTCTTCTCGCTATCTCCAAGGCAGAAGACCATAAAGCAGAGTCTCCATCAGATTTCTGCTCAAGCTGGACTCCAAAAGCTGAAGCATCTCCTCTAACACTCACATAAGCTGATCGCGCAGCCATATCATCAACAAGCTTCTTCATACCTCCCTTACCAAAGTTCGTGTCAAGAGGAGCGCCAGTCTCTGTCAGCCATATCTTCCCATCTTGTCCCCAAAACACTACATTCTTCTTACGTGCTTCCTGAAAAGCATCACAACCTCTGCAGTGTTGGTGATCTGTACTATCACACCAAATACATCGTCGCCCTTTCCTTTGACCAGCTGGAAAAGCAGTCACTGGAGCAGGTGCTACAGCAGGTACTGACATAAGTTGCTCCTTTAACTTACCAACTTCAGCTTTGACTGCTTCAATTGTCAAATCCGCCAAGCCTTTAATAACATCATCTACAGATAAGGGCACTGGAGCAGCAGGAACTGGTGGATTCACAGCAGGAAGAGTAGGCTTAGGCAAAGAAGCAGCAGGGGTAGAAGAAGAAGTTTCCAAGGATTTTTCAGGAACTGATCCTGTATTTCGATGCAATCTGACTCTCCTGCGCTGCTTCTTGACAAGAGCATTCACAGCATCAATGACATGTCTCCACTCAGTCTTTAAACCTGAATCAGTAGCTTGATCTTCCAAAAGATCATCCAACTTTTCCTGTAAATCAGCATCTGCAGCTTGCAAAAATAACTCCACTTTTTGCATCTCCAAAGCTTGCTGTTCAGTCCCATCCAACTGATCATAACGGCTTTCAAACTCTTGCAGAAGAGCGGTAACAGAAAGTCCCTTATTAGGCATAGAAACCCATGCTAAAAAATTCCTGCGATTCATAAGACTTGTATCCTCCAAGAAATATTCATCTTTTAATGCCTTTTTAAATTCAGCCCAACCTGCATGTGCCTCTTGAATTTCTGCAATTTGACCTTCAAGAGCGCGCACCACGATCCGCAAGAAGTAGCGGCTCCAAACATCTTGAGAAACCCCAAAAAACTTCATCTTTTCTTCATACAAATGCAGGTAAGTTGACACTTGCTGGCCATTAAACTGCTTCATCTCCTGTTGGACAGCTTTCAAAGCATCCATAGCATCACTGTCACGTTTTGCATGAGCTTGCTGCTGCATATACATGGTAAATGACTGAAACAGGTTCTTCATGACATTATCATCTGTCATCTCTTCTTGCGAGTCTCCCATCTTGCTGATGACGCAGCACTTTCATGTCGGGTTCACCAGAAATGTCGAAGAGTTTGTGTAAGGGCTGCAGAACACGGGGTTCAAGATACAGCAAAGAAAGAGGCTAACAAGAAGATCTCAATATTTGATGCCAAAGTTCACTATATTGCTTGTCAAATGAGTTACAAGAAATTCATGTTCAGAATAATCTGAAGTATCTCATAAAGTGTTTACATTCAGGTGTATGTTGTCAGTTGCAGTAAGAAGGGAATTTCAGAAACTCCAAAAGAACATCTCCATAATGAGGTCAAGTCCATCATTACTTGCTGAAAAGATATCAGCAAGTCTTTACAACTACCATCTTTTGTTGATTGGATTCATGGCTAAAGAAGAGGGTGCCTCATCAGGCTGTTCATTAACCCAGCACAGGTAAAAATAAACCTTTTTGCAAGCACCTGCAATCTGCTGCAATTCATTTCTCCAAGGCTTACGTGACACCTTCAATGCATCCTTTTTCTTTGGATGCTTCACACTTGCGTGTCTTTTTACGGGCACTTCATCATCTTAGTCCTTCTGTAGATCCTTAATTGCGTTGTCAAACAGCTGGTATAAATCAGACACTGCACAAATCACACCAGGTCTTCCAAGCTGCAATAACGCAGCTGTATCATCTGCTAATGCCATTGCAAACTTGTACCCCCCCTGCAGACTTGAAGGAAGGCGAGCATACCATCTCTATACAACTATTTAGTGCTCCAGCAACTGTTTCTGGAGACTCACCTTCTCCGAAAACTTTGGAAACAGCCAAACAAGACGAGGCTGAATCAAGAGTGTCACAATACCAGTCCCCATTGTACAATCGAAGAGTGAAACAATAGCTATATAAAATATCAGAAAGATGCACTTTGACCAAGGGAGACGGCTGTACAGGGGTATGCTGATTCAGACGAGGTAAAGGAGACCCTAAAGGCAGTGGTACATCAGAAATATCCCTTGTATTGTCTATTGATGTTCTACTACCATCTTCAACCTTCGCAGGCTGTACAAGAAGATTGCCATCTCTGTTCAAAGATACAGTCTTTGCATACGGACTCAACCACCAAGGTTCCCAAGGCTTTATCATGCGGCTTAATTCCCCAGATGCCACAGCTCGTAGAAATGCCTTTCTTTCGAATGGCGACAGATCATCGAGCTTAATCTCCTTACCTAAAGCCAGCTTGTTAAGTACGTTCTCGGACAGAGCTAAGGGCGGCCTACTGGCATCATCATGCTCGGCAGCAGCAACACCATCACCGGCGATGTCGTCTAAATCACCGTCGTCATCCACGTCCAGGAAGCAGTTGTGGAAACTTCATCCAGTTGCTGCTGTACGTGAAAGCGCTTGAGGGTGTCGATCATGTGTTCACGGGCCTCTGGAGAGGGCCCAAGGAGCGGCATCTCAGCAAGAACGTTGTCACGATGAAAGGACTCTGTGCAGCGGGAGCTATGATTTCTGTAGCAAGACAGGGAGCAGTAGCGGAGATTGCATCGCGGGCATGTATACTGCGAGAACTGCTTCCGGCAAACCAAGCATATAAGCCGACTCTCAACGTCGCCAGTCTGCCCATCTTCCTCTGTAGGTCACCTTCTGTGTCCCTTTTAGAGCTCCTCTATGCCATCGACTCCTTCCTACCTTCTGTTCTTCTCCCCTCCAATCCAGGCGCAGCTCGCCATTTCTGCCTTTTCAAAAATATACCTCTCTTTTCTTAGCTTTTTCCCTCATCCATTCGTGACCTCCCCTACTTTTTCTCTCCTTTCCTCCCCAATTAGCATTGCTTTTCTTTTCTTTAGAACTTCTTGCCTACCTTTTTACCCCCTTTCAGCTATAGCATACCTCTTCAGACTTTAGTTCATCCTTAAGTTCAGGTAATAAATGAGGCTCATGAACATCCAAATCTTAGATGCTGATTTGCCTTGAAAGCAAACTTGATGTCCATCATATGTTCTCCAACAATCCATTGCTCTAGCCTTAAGAGCTTTCATTACTAGTTGCAACTGTTTTGCTGAGTACTTTGATGCCTTCAAAACAATGCCACCTGTCCTATCACATTTATGACCCCCATACATGTACCAATAGGCAAGAGTGCGTGGCGTCAACCACCTAATAATAATCCCGGTAATTTCTCTCGGTGCTCCATTGTAAGTTTCAGCTTTTCCTTTTCTGACATAAGTTTATTTACACCAATCATGGATTGTATGTGGACCTTGACATTAGAATCCACAAGGCATCCTCTTGCTAGCCAACCACATTTAGCATACATATCAATTAATGCAATGCCCACATCCACATTTGTCTTCAATAGCCCTATCTTACCAATCTCAGCATGTATTCCTTAGCCCTTGTTTATAGCTCCAACCATGCCACAAGCTTTTAAGGTGCAGACAATTGTGATACTATCCAAAGAGATATCCTCCTCATGCATTTGTTTGAATAATTGTAATGTCTTGTCTCCTTGATCCTGCCTGAAGCAACCCTTCATGCTCGCCACTATACTCATACGCAGAAAATAAATGTAATCACAACAACTAAATATGTACAAAGTACCAAATCCCATGCACAACTTTTGGGTGGTTTACACACCTCGAATGCGCAGCAATACAACATCGTTGTGCATATATACATTCGCATACGCATATGCATCTACACTCCACCCTTCCCTAGATATTTTACACGTACTTTATTTACAC
This sequence comes from Lygodium microphyllum, assembly GCF_053477565.2. NCBI lineage: Eukaryota > Viridiplantae > Streptophyta > Polypodiopsida > Schizaeales > Lygodiaceae > Lygodium > Lygodium microphyllum. The sequence continues at coordinate 187,497,197 of NC_141136.1, forward strand.
ATCTTATAGTACTGCAATTGAGCGAGGGACTATATGTAATCTCCTTCACTTGCACATTCCTCCCTCTTTCTCCTATTCTCTCACATTCTCATTTCACTGCACTTGAAAATCAACAAAATCAAATAATTATGAAAGTATATATTCACTACACACATCAAATATCCATTTTTCTTGTGCAATCCTCTCATTGGAGGGGTATTCACCTTCTAGGTAATCGATGAAGATAGTGCATCCCTAATATACCTCAGTATCTAACTCTTTCTCTATCTAGTAATCCTGAAATATGCACTAATTATCCTATAGGTCCACCCAATTGGCATTCTCCCAACAAAGTTTGTCTAGCCCCCCTTTCCATTTGCCTGTACATGAACTTGGCAAGCAAAGTCACCATTATATTTATGGAATAGATTAACAAGATCACATCACAAAAACATGATATAAGAGAAGAATATTGTGAATTACTTATACAAAAGCCTCCATGCTGCCAATTGTGATGAGTTCTATGACTCTATATCATCACGTGGCTTGAAATCATGATAGACGGTGTGAAGTATTTGCTATCTATGTTTTCTCTTTATCTCCTATGTATATTGGAAGAACAAATACTGTTCCTCTAGAATATTATAATAAACCTCCCAACTCAAGAGTAGTCTCTATCTGTTGTCTTGCAACATGGTCTAAAAGGTCTCTTATCTCACCCAACTTCGACAATGTGCATTTTCATTTGCTTAAATAAAAGTTATGTTATTTAATAATAATGTGATGGACTTATGATGTAGATTGTATAGACAAATGAGAATAACCTATGTTCATGCATGCCCAATAATGTTCAAATTTTATTGTTAGAACTCACCATGGCCTTTAGTATCCTTACATAGTCTATTTCGTTTAGCTTTGAGGATGCCAATGTGTGTACTCTCTCCTCATTCATCACACCTCCAATCGTGGAGCCTTGATCTTTGAGGACACTAATGTGTATACTCTCTCCTTGTTCAACACACCCCTGGACTTGGAGTGCCACTCCAAGCATAAGACAGTGCTGCATTGATAAAGACATTGTCCTAGGCTCAATAGGGTCAAGAGAGAATGTGTGTATGTGTAGTTTTCTGATGGGAGAGAATAGAAGAGATGGATAAAATAATGTTTGATGAGAAAAAATATATAAAAATAAATTACTAGCTAAGAATATCATATTATATATATATTTACAATATATTTTAATGTAAGACATAGTGGATTGAGACTTTGTGAAATAAATATAGTTAAATCATGGGACCTTTTGAACAAAAAGCACCCCTCTTTCTTGGAAATTTTTTTCTTCTAATATAGAAAAATACAATTAACATAATGTATAATGGCCATTGTCTTTGCATTGTGTATTTAGAAAAATAAAGACCTTATCAAAGATTTTAAAAAGTTTTATTCTATTGAAATTATATTCAAAATGTGTTTTTTTAATCTAATTGTACTTAGACAAAAAACTTGTAAATAGAGGAATTTTATCACAAGTTGGATATATATATATATATATATAATTTTAATAAAGATCCAAAGCTATTAATGTAGGAGAAGCCCAAATGTAGTATTAATGTAATATTATAAGAGAGAGTTGCTAGAATTGTTTAGAGAGAGAGAGAGAGAGAGAGAGAGAGAGAGAGAGAGAGAGAGAGAGAGAGAGAGAGAGAGAGAGAGTAGAAGCCCAAATGTAGCATCATGGTATTATGAGAGAGAGTTGCTAGAATTCTTAAAGGCACAAATAGAGTGAGAGTGAGAGATAGTGTGTGTTTTTTTATAAAAATTCAAAGCTATTAATGTGTAGGAACGGATTAAAGATAATATTGTAGTATTGAGAGAGAGAGAGAGAGAGAGAGAGAGAGAGAGAGAGATAGATAGATAGAGAGAGAGAGAGAGAGAGAGAGAGAGAGAGAGAGAGAGAGAGAGAGAGAGAGAGACAGAGAGAGAGAGAGAGAGAGAGAGAGAGAGAGTGTGTGTGTGTGTGTGTGTGTGTGTGTGGAGATAAAAATCCAAGGCTATTAATGTAGGAGAGGGTCTAAGGTAGTATTATAGGAGAGACCAACGCCCCCTTCTTTGGCTTAAAAAATTTCTAGCATTGTCTCCTATAATACTATAATTCTACTTTTAGGCCTCTCCTACATTAATTTTAAAAAGGTACCGTCTTCTTTAGCTTAACAAATTTATAGCACTCTCTCCTATAAAACTATAATTCTACTTTTGTGTAATGAAGAAAATTATCAACATGAGAGTTAAAGCCTATTCCAAGTATAAAAATTTGTAAATGCTTGAGCCTAGAGAAAGAGGACTTAGGTTTTAGTATAAAAGGCAAGAAGTGCTAATGTAGCATCATTCTTTGGCATTATCAAAAAATTCATTCTTCTTGTCTTTCACATTTTCTTGTACTTGGATGACAGTCCATGGCTACTTTGTGCTATGGTAATGGAAGTTGTTCCATGGCATGGCCATGTTAGAATCTCAGTTTAGTTCATTTCTTGTCATTTGTAGCTTAGAGTATTTTTTACTTTCCTGTTCATTTCAATTGTTAGATAAGTCCTTCTTTACATCGGTATCAAAGCATTAGTTTAGATTCTATCAGAAGTCATTTTCATGCAATAGATTTAGTTGTAGTGACTAGGGAGTGAAAACCGTAGTTAAAATTCAGTCTCACAGGAGTTAGTTCTTCCATAACCGTGGTCTGACATGGAGATCTCTCACAAACCATGACTAAGATGGAGGTTCTTGGCATGAACCAGTGGATAATGGCGGGCTCCAACCAATTTGGCAACTCGTGACCAAGTTTTGGACCAAAAATTGGGGTAAGTTGGACAAAATGAAGGTTATAGGACTTAGTTTGGTTCAAACTTGAGTTACTTTTCAAGAACAGGGGTTTCTTCCCTTTCCTTTCAAGCTTCTCTCAAGAATCCATGGCCAAAGGCTGAACAAGATCTCTTGCCCGTGATCTCTATCATGCAAAAGGACTTCATAGCCTTATTCTCCATCTCCCAAGCTTTCAATGGAATGGTGCAATGGCACAATATGCTTCATTTCTGTCCAAGAACACAGCAATAGGCAGCAGTGTGAATTGCACCTACTACATATTCATGCCTATTTCTTGGCAAAAATGAGATATGAAGCTCAAGTTACTTATTATTAAGGCTCTAAAGCATTGGCCAAGTGCATTCCTTCAAGCTTTGGCAATATTTCTCTCTATTGTGGACTTTCCTCTCTCCCATGGAACCCTATTATTGATAGTTTTGGACAGCAACTCAAAATCTCTGATTTCTTGAAGCAAATGAAGGGAGTATTGATGGAAAATCACTCCTGGAGCTTGCTTATGCATGTGGCTTCAATCCATTGTCAACATTGAAGCATCTTTGGATTTATTCTGATCTATGGAAGCTTTGGACAAGTTGTATCTTCAATGCCAATAAAATACTTGGTTCTCTTGCCAATAATTGGATTTTTCAACTTATATTGGAGTTATTCTCTACCATCTTCCAAGTTCTTCATCAAATAGAATAAGATTACTCCTTCATCAACCATCATTAAACCATGTGGCAACAATGGAGTCCATATGAAGCTGGGAGCTTTTCTAACATTGAAGCTTGCTGAAGCTGGGGATTTCTGTGGATCTTTATAGCTAAAGACAGTCTATTTTTGTGTGAGGACTCTACATCAACTACATTCATTAATCACAAGCATAAGAGGTATTTTAAATCATCTTTAATCTCTCCCTTCTGAATCCAATTGTTGAGCTGATCCAATTGATGAATGAGGGATTAAAATGATTCAGAATTTCCAATTATTCTCTTAAAAGCACTTCATGAATAATCCATTTAGCAATCCTATTAATTAATTTTTGATTGATCACTTACATTCATTGAAAATAATTGCTTCCAATGCTTCACATTCTCACCCTTTCTTCTCTAACCTGACATTGAACTGTTTTCCTTTTGTCTCATTACCTTGAATAAAAAATGTTGCCCAATGGTAAGTGAAATACAATTGTGAAGTAGTGAGTCACTGCTGTATGTATTCCTTACCTAATCCTACTTCATTTTCAATTCAACTTCTTCTATTCTCATGCATATCATGAAATGGCAATCAAATCCTTTCCGATACATGCATTTCATCATGTTTTCTTAATCTAGCATTGAACTACCATGTATCTACCCATGAGGAAAAGTGGATGCTAGGTGAGTTGGTAGGACAAAGGAGAGGTGACCCTCCCCTACTGACAAGGACCCTGAAGGGAAGCACAAACCGGCCTATGGTCGTTCAGGAATTGGTAAAGGCATTAACAAACCATATCACTTACCATGGTGTCGCTTAACTCTTTGACAAATTAAACATTCAGATGCAAAGTTAGAGACATCAAATTCCATCTGTGGCTAGTAAAAATCTTCAACCAATGTACACAAAGTAGAAATAATACCTTTGTGGCCTGATATGCGGGACAATGAATTTTGTGCAATACAAATTATCTAAATGAAACAGTTACACACAACCTTTTCTCATAAAACATAAATCCATCAGTATAAGACAATGAATCTTTTGGAATCTAGTTATTTGCAACTAATTTATTCCAATCAGTTTGAAAACTGGGGTCTTGATTATAGATATCTTTCATAGGAATTAATGAATCAAAAGATATAACAGAGATATTATGAATAGTTGGTCTTCTACTCAAGGCATCGGCAACAACATTCTCTTTTTCAGGTTGATATTGGATAAGTGGATGAAAACTTTGAATAAAAGCAGTCCATATAATATGACAATCAGATATTTGTGGCTGACTAAGGAAATGTTTGATACTTTGTTGGTCAATTTTGATCATGAATTCAGATCCCATTAAATAGTATTTCCATTGACGTAAAGCTTGTACTACTGCTAGCAATTCCTTATCATAGGTAGAATACTTAAGTTCAGAGGATTTAAGTTTGTAGCTAGAGTAGGCTATGGAGTGTGAATCTTACATAAGGACAGCTCCTATTCCAGATCCACTAGCGTCAATGACTACTAGGAAGAATGGTCTATTAAAGTTAAGTAGTTACAATACAAGAGCATGTGTTAAGGCATGTTTCAGTAAATCAAAAGACTTTTGCTGATTTTTAAACCAATGATACACAATACCTTTTTTTAATAATTTTGTCAAAGGTAATGCAAGCAATGAAAAATTTCTCACAAATTTTCTATAAAAGCTAGCAAGACCTAAGAAAGAACGTAATTCATGCACATTTTTAGGTATCGTCCAATTCAAATTTGCTTCTATCTTTTTAGGATCAACTTTAATACCTTCAGATGAAGCTCTGTGGTAAGGAGCTCAAGAAAGCAAACCAAGTTCGCAGTGTTTTGGTAAGAGGACCAGTGTTGCTTTCATTTTTCTATTTTGGGAGCAAGTCTCTGCAGGTAGCACAGCCGGAAAGTGCAAGAGTGCATTGTCTCAGATTGAGACGCCCTTCGCGGTGTTGCTCTGTTTTTTTTTATTTGAGGCCATTTCAGGGCCTATTTTGGAGGCGGAAGTTTTCTGCATGCACTCATGAAAAGGCCATGTTTTATGCTGTGCGACCACTGTTCTACAGGTCGGTGAAAAGTTACTGTAGAAATTGCATCGTATGTCTGTGCGCAGAGACATTGGGAGTTACAGAATCACCCTTGTTGCCTGTTGATGCAAAATCGTCACTAGAAAGTGACTGTGTGGTCAAATACCACTTTCATAAGTTTTGCAGATTTGCCCTTGTGAGGCTGAAGCTGTGTTCTTTGCAGTGACAGAATTTTTTGCAGTGTTCTATAATGGCGTCTGATTCTCTTTCATAGATTGTCACTGAAAAGCTTGACAAAAACAACTTCCAAGCATGGAAGTTCAGAATCATGAATTTCCTTATGGGAAAAGGATATTGGGAATTCGTTGCAGGAAATGAAGATGAACCAGTTCTTCCTAATGTTCCCAATCAACAGCAAATGCAAGCATTTAAACCATGGCATGAGAGAGCCAGAAAAGTTATGTACTGGCTGTCTATTAGCATTTTAGACTCTATGATTGTGCATATTCAAGATGCAAGTACGCCAAAGGAGGCATAGGATACTCTGTCAAAAATATATAGCACAAATACGCAAGCCAGAAAAATGTAGCTCAAGCAAGAGTTGCACAATGTGCAAAGAGAAAGTATAAGCATCAATGACTACCACATGAAGGTGAAGAAGATTGCAGATGCGCTTGCTTCCATTGGGTCGCCAGTGGAAGATGATGATTTAGCTTCTGTGACCTTGAATGGTCTAAGAAAGGATTATGCACAATTCCGAACATCCATTTCCGTCCGTGAAAGTTTTCCTGATTTTAAAGAGTTGATTGCTCTTCTAATTTCTGAGGAGCAGAGAAATGGTGGTGCATCTTCTTCAGGAGGAACTTCAAAAGAAGTTGTCTTCTACTCAAATGTTGGAAGAGGTAGAGGCAGAGGTAGAGGAGGCCGATCTGCAGGCCGTGGTAGAAATCAGAATATGCAACAAACTCAAGAAAACCAGTCCTATGAAGGACGACGTGGTAACTCTAGAGGCAGGGGGAGCCAAAGAGGTCGTGGCGGATAGCAAAGAGGCCAAAATGAAAATAGCAATGTTGAATGCTACTACTGTGGTAAAATGGGTCATATGGCTAAATACTGCTATAAAAAGTAGAATGACATCATGAATGGAAAATTACAAGAAGGAAATTATGCATCTTCTAGTAGACAGGGTGATGACAGAAATGAGCATTTGTTTATGGTGCAGCACATTACCAATTCTGTGACAAGTGCAGAAGAAAGCAACGATGTGTGGTATGTTGACTCAAGTGCATCAAGCCACATGATAGGTCATGTAGAATGGATGCAGGATGCAAGGAAAATGGAAAAACCAGGATTTGTGAAGATTGGTGATGATACTGCACATCCTATTGTGCAGATTGATAAAATTCCTTTGTCTATGCAGGATGGAAAAAAGAAATACCTGTCGGATGTATTTCATGTCCCGAATATCACCAAGAACCTAGTTTCTGTTGGTCAAATGGTTGAGCAGGGATTGTAGATCAGATTTAATTCTCATGGATGCTTTGTTGAGGATATGAAAAATAAAGGTCACTTGATAGCAAAAGGAAAGAAGAAGGATAGAATGTTTACGTTGGATGCAGACATGCCTGAATTGAGTGTAGCAATGTTTGCACATGGGACCGGTGTAGTTACAGATATTAATATCTAGCATAAACGCATTGGTCATGTTAATGTACATCGACTTAAATCAATGCAGGCCCAAAATATTGTTGTAGGATTGCCTAAATTCAAGGTTGCAGAAATGCATAAGGTATGTGAAGCCTATCAGTTTGGAAAACAGGCAAGGAAACCATTTCCTAGACATGTTCAAGAGAGTAAGAAGCCATTGGAATTAATCCACTCTGATGTTTGAACTACTAAAGCTGCATCTCTTGGAGGCTGCCATTATTTTGTCACTTTTATTGATGATTATAGCAGAAAAGTTTGGGTGTATTTTATGAAAAAGAAAAGTGAAGTTTTTGGGCATTTCAAAACTCTTAAATCTATGGTTGAAAAAGAAACAGGCCTGCAAATAAAAAGCCTAAGGTCAGATGGAGGGGGAGAGTACATCTCAAATGAGTTTGCAAGGTTCCTATAGAAGCATAGCATAAAGCAGCAATATTCATGTAGTCATACCCCACAACAAAATGGAATTGCAGAAAGAAAAAACAGGCATATTGGAGAGGTATCTCGTGCCATGCTCAATGAAAAAGACCTGCCATATTTTTACTGGGCTGAGGCAGTTGCTACAGCAGTCTACATAATGAACTGGACTCCCACTGCAACAATACATGGCATGACTCCAGAGGAGAGGTATACTGGTAGGAAACCAGATATTTCTCATTTGAAAATTTTTTGTTGCATTGCCTATGTTCATGTGCTAGATGAGTTGATATCCAAGTTGGATCCAAAAGCTGAGAAGTGCATCTTTATTGGTTACTCTCTGCAGCAAAAAGGGTATAGATGTTATAACCCTTCTACTCGTAAGTTTACAATGAGCAGAGATGTTGTTTTTTATGAGATGAGTAGCTGGTATAAACCAGTAAATGTGATTGATAATGTAGATGCACAAAATGGTAATGCTGCATAGAATTCACAGTAGCAATCACAAGATATTAGTGGACCAGGAGCGTCCTCTAGCAGTGGTTTACATTCTTCGCCATGGACAGGCAGATTAAGATTAGGAGAATCTTCTCAAAGCAATGCAGATAATGGTATGCAGGTATCATGAAAAGGAAAAGAGAAGGTAGATCAGCCCATGTTTGATGTGAATGCAGGTCACTCTTATGTGGATGGTGAATCCAGTGGCTCAGAACAGAGCATTGATGATAAGTTGGGTATTCCTTCTATTGCTACACCTAGAGTAAGGAAAATCAGGGATGTTTTGAGAGCACTTGGGAGTGAACCTACTTTGCACAGGTCTACCAGAGCTAGGTATCCTGTGGACAGGCTAAAATATGATGGATTTATAGCCATTCACTATGCCTATATGGTCAAAGTGATACAGGAACCAGAACCCACTTCTTTTGAGCAAGCCATGGGAAAAGAAAAATGGGAGAAAGCCATGGATGAAGAAATGGATGCCTTGGAAGCAAATGCTACATGGGAATTGGTACCTTTGCCTAAAGATAAGAATGCAATTGGTTGTAAGTGGGTTTATAAGGTGAAGCACAATGTAGATGGTTCTATGAACAGATACAAGGCAAGATTAGTAGTCAAGGGGTATGCACAAACATATGGCATTGATTATGAAGAAACATTCAGTCCGGTTGCAAGGATGGCAACCGTAAGAGCAGTCATTGCTATGGCTGCATCAAAGGGATGGTCTTTACATCAGATGGATGTAAAGAATGCCTTCTTGCATGGTGATTTGCAAGAAGAGGTCTATATGGAGCAGCCACCAAGTTATGTGCATGTTGTTCATCCTGAGTTTGTTTGCAGGTTGAAGAAAGCCTTGTATGGCTTGAAGCAAGCACCTAGAGCATGGTCTGACAAGATAGGACAGTATCTTGTCACTATTGGCTTTCAGATTTCCAAGGCAGATTTCTCACTTTATGTGAGAAAAACAGAGAAAGGTATTATGCTGCTTGTCATTTATGTTGATGATTTGATTATCACAGGTGACAGTGATGAAGATATCCTTCATGTGAAAATGCTATTGAGACAGAAGTTTGAGATGAAGGATTTGGGAGAGCTGCATTATTTCTTGGGCATTGAGGTGATTAGATCACCAAGTGGGATATGGCTCTTGCAGAGGCAGTATGGATTGGACATGCTATCCAAATATGGGATGATAGGCTATAAGCCTATTTCAGTTCCTTTGGAACAGAATGTGAAGCTGAGCGCAAATGCATGTGAGCTTCTTGAAGACCCTACTATGTACATACGCATAGTAAGAAGTTTGATTTATATAACTATTACCAAGCCAGATTTGAGTTATACTGTTGGATTGGTAAGTCAGTTTATGCAGGCTCCAAGGAAACCGCATTTGGATGCGGCTAGACGCATACTTAGGTATGTGAAGTCCACATTGCAGTATGGACTATTTTATGAGACTGGGATTCAGATACAGTTGCATGGATACACTTATGTTGATTGGGCTGGTAGTATTTCTTATAGACAATCTACCAGTGGATATGTGTTCTCTTTTGGGAGTGCTACAGTCACCTGGAGCAGCAAGAAACAGCCTACAGTTGCCTTGTCGAGCACAGAGGCTGAGTACAAGAGCGCAGCAATGGCTGCATGTGAGGTAGCTTGGTTGCATAAGCTACTTTATGATATGCATCAGCTTACAGATGGGCCAGTTGTCATTTATTGTGACAACATGAGTAGTATACACTTGGCAAATAACCCAGTCTATCATGCTAGAACAAAGCACATTGAGGTGCATTATCACTATGTGCGCGAGAGGGTTTTACTAGGTCTTATTGATCTAGTTTATGACAGCACAGAGGATCAGGTAGCTGACATATTCATGAAGGCATTGGGCGCAGAGAAGCTGCGCAAGTTCAGAGACCTGCTTGGTGTGCAGGAATTGGGATTGAGCTCGAGGAAGAGTGTTGAGATATCGAGCTCCACTCGTGATATGCCAGGGTGACCATTGTGCATTTATGTCACCGACTTGTCAGTTGGCAGATGCGGTTGGTACACCGCCCATGAATAATAGCTAGATGACAGTTATCCTTATCTACTCTAGTTCGTGGCTCAGTTAGTATGCCACCTTAGTTAGTTGAGTTTGGTTTGAGACCCATATATAGGGTTCTTCTATTTCTATGTACTTGAGTTCTTTTTGGCTTACACAACTAAGAAGATGAAAATTGTTTTTAGCCTCCACCTTTGTGTGTATTTTCCCATTGTGCAAGCAAGAAAGCTACAAGTGAGACTCCTTCCTTCTGTCCCACAATCTTGACACTTCGTTCCTCTTGAAGATGCATCATAATTAGGTCTAATTTTAGCTCCATCATTGGTTCCGGTAAATCACATTCGGCCATAAAATCTTCCATATTTTGACCGGGACATCCTGCAAAATTCCAAACAACCTCACACACTCAAAATCTTAGTAGCGGGATGAGCGTAGCTCAAAGTCAAATTTACAAGGCTTACTTTTTTTTAGTATATGTATGGCTTTTAGCAATCTTTCTTCTTTGCGGATGCGGAAGTTGATGAAGTCCTTCTTTGACAAATTCTTTGCCCGTGAAGACTATGTATCGCAATCTGCTTGTTGCTAGAAATTATCTCTGTCACAGCATGAGTGTGATCAAAGGCTTGCAGAGAGGTTGAAACGAGTTCAGTATAAGCTGAGTGTGAATGCCTGCTTAAGAGGAGATTGAAACTTGATAATTTTAAGCCTTAGTACCTTAAAAGAAACTTAAGCTTTAATTAAAAAGCTTGATCAAACGATTTGTTGATGACCAGGACGGTGGTGGCTTTTCACTAACGTCGACTGTAGTGAGTACGTCCTCCCGCTGTGTCAACACTGAGATTTGTGGGTTTAAGCTTTTTATTAATAAGCTTATTAACCTTGTAACCTCCAACTAAGAAAAAATTGGATTATCTTCTTCTGAGAAAAAACGACTTGATGAAGGAGCTTGGGAAGTGGTCCTCCACTGTCAGAGATTGGTCCTTCGCGATCCAATAGTATAGCAACAGGGGGTTCTTCACTACCAGGAATACGCTGGTATTGACGGATTGTCGCGAGACTAACTATAGAGCCTGTTCGTTCCAAGAGCTTCGCCTTCGCGTGAGATGGTAAGCAATTGAAAGCCCTTGATCTCAACTTTGCTCTAATACTACTGGTGCACAAATCGGATGTTAGATGTGTATGTAGCGAGTGCTAGAAGGTCCCTAAGAACAAAAGAACTCTATTTTAGCACAAAAAACAAGAAGATAGACTTGCATGACATGAAGAAAATAGACAAAATGGGTATAATCTCCCCCATGCCTTGTGTGAGCGCTCCACAAAGCATGTATTTAATATTTTATTCATCTCTAGGCTCAAAAATAGCCCAATTTTACAATTAGCATGCTTTAGCTTTTGTGTTTGCTTTTGTCCAAATAAAGAATAAAGTGATTGGACGGCCCAACAGTCAGGCAATGCCCAAATACAATGTCCAATAATGAAATATTTAAACCGTACATCCATGCACATATAAAATAATAAATATTTGTCAAACACTTAAATAAATAAGCGTGCCTAGCTAAATATTAGTGCCACGCCTTTAATGATAAGGCGTGCGCCCATAAAAAATGATAATTTTTTCTAAGTAATTTGGATATATGCAACCGCCTTCCCAACTCCACCGTTGCCTGCTCTATACATAAAAAACTGAAGCATTCACAATTGTTAGAAATATAATAAAATTAAACCAACAAAAGTGAATACCTAGCAGCCTTCAGCTACAAAATGAATAAATAGGTTAAAACTCTATCCTAACCTTAATTTAATAAGAGTGCACTCTAAACTCATAAACGTCCATTAATTTAAATATGTATTTTGCGGAATCACCCGCCATGGAATCACCCACTTGCACATTAAATTAATGTGACGCCTGAAAAGGACAAGCGTCCCCATCAAATTTTTGCACAAGAAATCCACCTTGTGTACGAGCCCCAACAAATAAATATAATTTTATGGAATCCATCACAAAACCTCACGAAATCCATCGCAAAACCTCCTTGTGTATGAGCCCCAACAAATAAATATAATTTTACGGAATCCATCACAAAACCTCACGGAATCCACCGTGGAATATATGTCCTAGCATCATTCAACACATGTTGCAGTAAACAAACAAGTGAATGGAGTGTCTCTACTGATTCTAACAGTTTTTCACAACTCTCCAATGACATTAAGGATATGAAATTGGGCATTGAAAAACTTGTGGCTCTCTTGAGTGAGAGGATATTACCTACAGCTATTCCAAATGCTCCAAGTCTTTCCATTGTCCAAGAGCAGTCAAAGTCCACAACTTCGAAGGTTGTTGGGCACTTTGAAGTTAGAGAGCCATCAAGAGCTCAACCCTCTCATGTTTAGCCTCAATTTCAGCCCCTAGATCAACCCAAGACCTACATAGCCCTCATGGATAGGATTTGGAAGATAAGGTCCAAGCTAACTCAAGGCTTGATGATGATACACATGGATGCCATCCTTTTTACAAGTCTTTTTATCGACAGCCTTCTAATATCTCTATATTTACACATGAAGAGAAAGCTGAAGAACAAAGGTCCTATCATGGTCAAGCAAGTGGAGGTAATAATTTTCATGGGAAGCACCCATATAATGGACATGGTCATGTGAATTCAGTTCCAAATTCTTATGGACAGCAACATCATGTCAATAATAATCATGTATATAATCAGCTCTATACACAAGGCCCTCATTCAAATCAGTTTTGGTCTCATCAAATGAATGGACAGCAACCACCTATGAATGTCACACCAAATATACACTCTCCAATGTATGGACATCAAGTCTATGGGCAGTCTCATGTTGTTGGCAACTCTTTCTCTCCGTTGCAAGGACAATTTAATCAACCAAATGGGTTTGCAATTATTCATGGACAACAACAACCATATGTTCATGGAACATGGAATAATGATGTTCAAAGACAAAATTCTTTTGGTCCAAACTTTTATGGACAGCAACACAATAATGGCCAATCTCATCACTATGAGCAGGAATACAAGGAGAAAATAATCATTTCTAATTTCAAGGGTGAAAATCCATCCCCTAATGAATTAGAAGAATGGTTTGACAAGCTTGAGATGTAATTTTCTTTTTATCCTAGACTGGAGAATGCCAAGGTAAAATTTGCAGTCCTACATTTGGAAGGATTGGAAGGATATGCACACACTTGGTAGCGGTACATGTCAAGGATTGGTAATGAATTCTTAACATGGGATGCATTAAAGCGGGCAAAGATCGAAGTTTTTGTGTCTCCTATTGAAAAAGAGAAGTTAGAGAAGAAGTGGTATGCTCTTGAGCAAAGGGGATTATCGGTTAGAGATTATTCTAACCAATTCCTTAACCTCTCCATGTATGTGGATAAAGTATCCAACAATGCCAAGCTGAACAAGTATATATTTGGGCTTGAATCTTCTCTATCGTCGCAAGTGGGAGCTATGAAACCATCCTCTTTACAAGCTGCCATACAATTGGCTGAAAGGTATGGTAAAAAATACAAGACTTTTCAGCAAAGAACATGGCAACATTTTCAGTCAAACCAATCCACTAGAACTGCAGCAAATTATGGGTAGTCAAAGACTGAATTTCAGTGAGAGGAGGGAAGTCAACAAATACCTATAGCAAGATCCCTACATTCCCTACTGTTTATGGACCAAAATAGGGTAGTAATTTCAGGTTTAATGCTGAAAATAGATCAGATGGAAAGAGGATTGAAATTAGTGGCAAAAACTCAACTCCTATGCAAGGAAATCATGTGTCTAATGACAAGTTGAAGAACATGTATGCGAAAGGTCTATGCTTCAAATGTGGGGAGAAATGGTCTCTCAATCACAAGACAAAATGCAAAGCCAAGAATGTCAAAGTGAGCATGATCTTTGAAGAGAAATCGTATGTTGAGGCAAATGAAGACAATCTATTTCAGCTTGATTGCTTACCCACTCTTGAGGAGAGGCATGACCATGATGAGTATTGCCATGAAGAATTCTATGACCCTATGGATGGTTTTCCATTCGACCCAGGTGGTTACTTTATGGATGATGCTTTGACAAATTTGGATTCATTGAAGCTTTGTTCCATCTCTCGTGATGATTGGAATGTTTCCAAAGGGGACAATACATTATGCCTTAAAGGCTACATTAATGGAAAAATTGCTTATATTCTTATTAATACCGGGAGTACACATAGCTTCGTTAATACACAATCTCTTGATGGGCTGAAGTTGTATACACAAGAAATGCCTTCATCACTAAGAATCCAAGTGGCAAATAGAGCTTATAAGAGCAGTAATTATATTTGTTCCAATGTTCCCATCACTTTTTCATCATCTTGTATCACTTCGGTGAATCGTATTGCCTTCGAGATGGGTCCCATTGATGTCATACTTGGTTGCATTTGGCTAAAAAGTATTGGCAGGTTTACCATGGATTTTAATAGGCAGCAAATGGAATTTCAATGGCATGGACAACAAGTTACTCTTCAAGGGATTCAGAAGAAGAAGCTAGAGGTGATCAGCACCAAGAAGATTAAGAGAGAGAGATTAATGAAAAGGCATGTATATATACCCTTCTCTTGTCAAAGATTGATGAGGATCAGCCCTCTACTCCTTCAAAAGATATGGATCCTTGTCTTTGTAAATTGTTGGAAGAGTATGATGATTTATTTCAGCCATCTACCTCTCTTCCTCCAAAGTGTGAAGTGGATCACACCATCGACTTTCTTCCAAATACCAAGCCTATCAATAAACCTCCATATCCCCTTTCAAAGGTGGAAAGAGAAGAAATTGAGCGCCAAGTAAAGGAGCTACTTGAAATGGGTCTTATACAACCAAGTCAATCTCCCTTTGCTTCTCTCGTTCTTCTAGTCAAGAAGAAGGATGGTTCATTCCGCATGTGCATAGATTATCGGAATTTGAACAAGGCCTCTATCAAAAATAGGTATCCAAATTGAAGGATACCAAGGTCTTTTCAAAGATCGATTTGCAATCGGGATACCATCAAATACACATGAAGGAGGGGGATAAATACAAGATAACATTTAGGACTGAGAGGGGATTGTATCATTTTATGGTTATGCCCTTTGGTCTTTCAAATGCTCCAGCCACATTCCAAGCTTTAATGAACAAGATACTTCAGCCACTTTTGTTCAAGACAGTTTTGGTGTTCTTTGACGATATATTGATATATAGTAGAGACAAAGATGAGCATTTACAGCATGTTAGAGAAGTTTTTGACATATTGAGGAGTCACAAGTTGTTTGCTAAAGCAACCAAATGTACATTCATGACCAAAGAAGTAGAATACTTGGGACATATTGTTAGAGAAAACGGCATCAAGGTTGACCCGAAAAAGGTCCAATGTGTGAAAGATTGACCTATTCCAACAAATATCACTTCATTAAGGGGTTTTCTTGGTTTATCTTCTTTTTACCAAAGATTTATTAATAAATATGCTCATGTGGCTGCACCATTAACGGATAGGTTAATGAAAGAAGCCTTCTTTTGGGATGAAATAGCCAACAAAAGCTTCAATGAGCTGAAGCAACTCCTCGTTTCAGCATCCATATTGATTTATTCCGACTTTTCTAAGGTCTTTGTGATCTATGTGGATGCTAGTGGGAGAGGATTGGGGGCTGTTTTATCCCAAGAACATGGTGTCATTGCATATGAGAGCAAAAAATTTGATGAAAAAGAGAGACAAATGCATGTATATGAGCAAGAGATGCTAGCTATACTATATGTAATCAAAAAATGACATCATTACCTTTATGGAAGTCATTTTAAAGTGAAAAGTGACCATAGATTGTTGAAGTACTTCCTCTCACAGCCTAACTTGTCTCCTAAGCAAAGAAGGTGGTTGACAACTCTTCAATCATATGATTTTGAGATAGCATACACGGCTGGAAAAGACAATGTAGTGGCAGACACGCTCACTAGTATGTAGGCATGTAATGTATATACTGTCTCCACTATATATAAAGATTGGATAAATTATATACAAGAGGAATACATGATGGAGGAGCATGCTGCCACAATAATGCAAAAATCATAGCAAGGGGTAAATGAAGAATATCCAAACTTCAAATGGCATAATGGACTTTTATGGTACAAAGGAAAGGTCTATTTGATCCCTCAAAGCAGTTTTAAGCTAAAAGTCCTTCAAGAGATTCATTCTTCACTCTTGGTTGGCCATCTTGGTCTCTTTAAGACTTTTGACAAAGTGCATAAGAGTTTCTATTGGAAAGGCTTATGGCGGGATGTGAAGGAGTATATTTCTCATTGCTTGGAATGTCAACAAAATAAAGATTCTTCTTTATTACTAGCCAGTCTCCTTCAACCTTTGCCTATTCCACAAGGAAAATGGATTGACATTTCAATGGAATTCATTACATGCCTTCCTATCACAAGGCATGGTTGGAATATCATTTTTTTTGTGGTGGATAAACTTACCAAATCAACCCATTTTATTCCAACCAAGACACAATTTTCAGCAAAGCAAGTAGCTGGTCAATTCATGGAAGGAGTGTTCAAGTTACATGGTATGCCTTTGAGGATAGTGTCGGATAGAGACACTAGATTCCTGGAAAATTTTTGGAAGGGTTTATTTACTTCCATGGATACTGCTCTTACCCCTAGTACGGCTTACCACCCTCAAACGGATGGTCAAACCGAAAGGGTTAACTGATGGGTGAAAGTGTATTTAAGGCATTTTGGTCATGACATGCAATCATCTTGGGATGATTGGTTGCATCTTGTTGAATTTTGCTACAATAACACATATCATATGAGCATTGGAATGGCTCCTTTTGAAGCACTTTATGGATACAAGGTTCAAATTCTTTCAGCCATGTTTCATGAAGATTGAATCCACAAGCGAAGGATGAGTTAGAAAGAATGAAGATGATTATGAAGCAATGTAAAGAAAACATATGAAAGGCGCAAGATGTCATGAAGTCCTATGCTGATGATAGGTGGAGGCACATGGAGTTTGATGTTGGAGATTGGGTCTTCTTGAAGATGCCCAAGACTCATTATGTATCCCTTAAGGGTGGAAATAACAAGTTAGCTCACAGATTTTATGGCCCATATTTGGTGTTGGAAAAGAATGGAGAGCTTGTATATAAACTCCAATTACCCTCATCTACTCGTATACATGATGTTTTTCATGTATCACAATTGAAGAATTATATTGGGTAGGATGTAAAGTTCTTGAAGAGCTTCCACCACTTGATGAAGATGGACTAATTATCTATGAACCAGAAAAATTTATTGGGAAGCGTGAAAAGATTCTTAGGAACCGAACTCTCATTGAATTCCCAATCAAATGGAAGAGGCTACCTATGGAAGAGTCGACTTGGCAACCTTCTTCTTATTTGGACGCTTTTCCATGGCTTTTGCAAGATGAATTATCATAATCTGTGCAAGGACAACTTGCTGTTTTAAAATACTGTTATTGATTAAATTGCCTTAACTACATCAAAAAGTGATCTTTGATGATATGGGATGATGCCTCAGGGTATGTATTTCATTTCTACTCTTCAAACACTGAATTTGGACACTCTAGTCAATAGTTATGGCAAATCTACTGGACACAATCCTGTTTGGACAGCAAGCAGTCAATTCACTGTTTCAGGTTCATTATATTGTTTCTTCACATAAAATGCTTCCACATGCTTATGGATCTTCATCGACATAATTTGCTTCATTATAGACTTGCCTACTACTCAATATCTTCAGTTTTGAGGACAAAATATATCTAGGAGGGGATGATTTGTAATGAATCAAATTATCACCATGAGAGTTAAAGCCTATTCCAAGTATAAAACTTTGTAAATACTTGAGCCTAGAGAAAGAGGACTTAGGTTTTAGTATAAAAGGCAAGAAGTGCTAATGTAGCATCATTCTTTGGCATTTAAATCAAAAAAGTCATTCTTCTTGTCTTTCACATTTTCTTGTACTTGGATGACAGTCCATGGCTACATTGTGCTATGGTAATGGAAGTTGTTCCATGGCATGGCCATGTTGGAATCTCAGTTTAGTTCATTTCTTGTCATTTGTAGCTTAGAGTATTTTTTTATTTTCTTGTTCATTTCAATTGTTAGATTAGTCCTTCTTTACATTTTGGGCCTCTCCTAGGTTGATTTTAAAAATTTACCTCTCTATCTAAACTACTTTTTACATTTCTTTCTCTTCTCTCTTATCAATGATTTTTAAAAAGACACCTCTCTCTTATCTCTCATCAATAATTGTTTTAATCTCCCCCCTCTCTCTCTTATCCAAAAGTTATTTCTATCTCTCTCTCTCTCTCTCTCTCTCTCTCTCTCTCTCTCTCTCTCTCTCTCTCTCTCTCCTCCATTGAGACCTATTACCCTTCTAATTGAAATTCTTTACATTCAAAATACCTAGAGTATATTTTTTTATTTTAAAGACTAGACAAACCATTGATGAATCACTTAGTCAAGGTGGATTAGAGCTTTTATGAGCTATAATATTTAAAGCTATGTCTTTAGTTCTTTAATATACAATAGATAAACCTACCTTAATTGTTCTCTTTGTTTGTATGCGTATGTGCATGTGTGCACATGTGTATGTGTCTCATTAAGAACTTGTTTCTATCTCTCTCTATTATTCAAAAACTATTCTAACTAAAAATCTCTCTCTTTCTCTCCCTCTGTCTCAACAATACATACTAGCATCTCATACATACGGAACTTGTGTCTCATACGCACTGAACGCTAGGCCGCTTTGTGCAGTAGCTTCACTATCTTGAAGCAACGAGTGAAGTTCAACTTCGCTCAACAATCCATTTCTAATCTTTCTCTCTCATCTTTTTCCTCTCTGTTTTTAATTTTTTAATTTACTCTCTCTCTTTCTCTTTCTCTCTCTCCCCCCAAAAATTCCCTATCTAATTTTCTCTCTCTCTCTCTCTCTCTCTCTCTTTCTCTGCCTTCTATTTTATTTTATTTTTTCTTCTCTCTCTCTCTCTCTCCTTTTATTCTCCCCCCTCCTCTTTTTTCATTTTTTCTTCTTCTTCTTCTTCTTCTTCTTCTTCTTCTTCTCTCTCTCTCTCTCTCTCTCTCTCTCTCTCTCTCTCTCTCTCTCTCTCTCTCTCTCTCTCTCTCTCTCTCTCTCTCTCTCTCTCTCTCTCTCTCTCTCTCTCTCTCCTTCTTTCACTTTTTTCTCCCCTCCCTCAGTCTCTCTTAAATTATGTAAATTTTATCTTTTTCTTATATATAATTCTCTTTTTATATTTATATTTTATCTCTTCTCCTCTCTCTCTCCTTTTATTCTCTCTCTTCGCTCCCTTTTCTTTTCCTCCCCTTTAATCTTCTAATTTTCATTTTTTTCTTTCTCTTCCTCCCTCTTTCTTTTAAATTTTATATTTTTCTTCTCTTTCTCTCTCTTTCACCCTCTCATTATTCTCTCTCCCTTTCTCTCTCTAAAAAAATATTTAAATTTTAAAAAGACTTTTATATTTTTTTCCATCTCTCTTCATCTTTTCCTTTCTTCTTCTTCTTCTTATTCTTTTCTCTCTCTCTCTCCTCTCTTTTTCTTCTCTCTCCTCTTTTTTTTAAAAAAAAATATTCTTTTTATTTTTTTCTTTTAAATTGTATATTTCCTCTCTCTATAATTCTCTCTCTGTGTTCAAATTCTCTCTTCTTATTATTTTCTCTCATTTTCTTCTCTTTGTCTCTCTCTCCCCTTTTCTTCTCCCCCCTTTCTCCTCTCTTTTCCTTTTTTCTTTTCTTCTCTCTCTCTCTCTCTCTCTCTCTCTCTCTCCTTATCTTAATTTTAAAAAAATTTAATCTAACACAGAGAGAGAGAGAGAGAACCTTAGCCCTACACATGAGAGAGAGAGGAGAGGGGGAGAATAAAAATGATTAATTAAAAAAAGACTATTCTCTTTCCTCTTTCTTTCTCTCCTCTCTTCGTCTTTTTATTTTTATTCTTCGTTTTCTTCTTTTTCTCTCTTTTTCTATCCCCTCTTAAAGTGTGTGAAAAACTATGTTTAAAAAACTTTAAATTAAGAAAAAAAAATAAAACATTTATTTTTGAAAAAAATTAAAATTTTTAATGAGAGAGAGAGATAGAAACTTTTGATTTAAAAAGAAGTTTAACTTAATTAAAGGAGAGAGAGAGAGAGAGAGAGAGAGAGAGAGAGAGAGAGAGAGAGAGAACCTAAGGCTTACACATGAGATAGAAAGAGAGGAGGGAGGAATTTAATTAAAAAGGAGAGGGGGAAAAGAAAGAGAGAGATTATAAGTAAGAGAGAGGGGAAGGGGTTTTAATTTAAAAAATAGAGGGGGAAGAGAAAATAAGAGATTACAAGTGAGAAAGAGGAGAGGGGAGAAGGGGGTTATGATTGAAAAAAGGAGGTTGGAAAAAGGGGTAGGTTTGAGAAGCCCTCTGGAGGTTTGGGGCTTTTCTAACCTATAGTGAAAATAATATAGTAATAAGATAAGATACATATATATGTATACATGTATTTGTGTGTGTATATTGGAATTCCTAACATATGTATACACATGCACACATATATACTTAGTTCAAAGAACTATAACTAGAACTTATAACCTATGAATATTAATATTATAACATGTAATATCAAGTTAGTAAAGATATGCACAATGAGAGATCAAAATCATGGTCTAAAATTGATAGGTCTCTTAAAGGTTCTAAAACTTAAGGGAGGAGTGCATAGCTACTTTGAAATTTTTTTGCATCTATTTGCAACCACTCATAGCACCTAGACTATATAGTATGCACATGAATTACCGATGACTCATGACTCACAAGTCTCGTGAAATCTATACTATTAGTTAACGAGAGGTGGGAGGTGGGTGCCATGTGGCAGCCCCCCACCTCCCCCACAAGAAAAAAAAGAGAATGCAGGGGCGGGTGCCACGCATCCAGCACCCGCACCCGCCCCCGCCCCCGCCCGCAAAAATCGCGCCCGCCCCTGTGCGTGTCGGGGCGAGTCTAGGCATGGAGCGCTTAGTAGGTCTAAAATTGGTGTGCAGATCGGTCACAGAATGCTCACATAGTGAATCTCGGAAGGTCCCCAAGAACAATGAACTCTACCTTTTTACACAAAAAACAATGTAAAAGCATGAACGACAAGAAGCAAGAGACCAATTGGGTTCAATCTCCCCCCATGCCTTATGTGAGCGCTTCACAAAGCATGTATTTTATGTATATTTCAATCTTCATACTCAATAATAGCCCAATTTACAAAAATATGACAAGCTTTTAGCTTTTGAGTTTGCTTTCTATAAAAATAGGAAATAAAGCTAATGGACGGTGCCCATAGAGTCTGGCACGCCCAATCTCAATCTCCAAAATAGAAATAACATATCCGTGCGCATAGACGCATACAAAATAATAATCAATAATCGATGTCTCAATAGACATAACAAAATATAGGCGTGGCACCTATCAAAATATAATCCAAAGGTCGAATACTCAGTAGACTCCAATGCTTTCCTCTGCCACTGCTGCTATCTCTACACATCAACCGAAGCATTCACAATCGTTAGTAAAATAATACAATTAAACCGACAAAAGTGAATACCTAGCAGTCTTCAGCTATATAAATAAATCAACTAGTTAGAAATAAATCCTAACCTTAATTTATTACGAGTGTGCACTCTAAACTCATAAACGTTTATTAATTTAATATGCATTTTGCGGAATCACCCGCTATGGAATCACCCACGTACACACTAAATTAATGAAACGCTCGAAAAGGACAGACGTCCCCATCAACTTCCCGCACAAAGAATCCTCTTTGTGTATGAGCCCCGGTCATCTAAGTTTACAGAATCCATCGTAAAACCTCACGGAATCCACCGTGGAATATGCCTCCTGGCATCATACCCCCGGGGTGAAATAGCAATTGACCTCAATTGCTATTAGCTCAATGTGGAGCTAACAAAGTGGGGAAAGCATTTAAGTCTCTAGCATGCATCCATTGTGCTTCCTCTACAGGCTGGTTCTTAAATTTAACTAGATATCTAGAATACCTTCGGCCAGTTCTAGTGGTCATATAGTCAGTGTCTATGATGGCTTCTGGTTCAAATATTTCAGTCTCTTCCTCTAATAAAGGTGGGTTTTCATAAACAGGGTGGATAGGTAATTGGCCTCTAAATGGTCTCAATAAACTAATATGAAATGTATTATGAATTTTCCAATGAGATGGTAATTCTAACTTGAATGCATTATCATTAATCTTATGAATGATTCTAAATGGTCCATAGAATCTAGGAGCTAATTTGACAATTGGATGTCTATCTACACTTTGCAGTCTACGTTTTTCTATTCTCAGCCAAACATAATCATCAACTTTGAAATTCATAGCTTGTCTTTTCTTGTTGGCTTGTTTGGTATATGATTGTTGGGCTTTAGCAATCATATCCTTGATCTCACCAAAAATACTGTTATGCATAGTAGCAACATCATCAGTACTCTGAATTTTATTAGACAAAGATGTAACAGGTGTAGATAATCTATATCCATAAATGACTTCAAAATGTGCTTTCTTTATAGATGTGTGCGGTGTATTGTTGTATGCAAACTGTAATAAATGCAAATGAGTATCCCATGTCTGAGGTTTAGAGATAGTATATGCACGTAAAAGATCTAGAATGGTGCTGTTTGTGGCTTCTGTTTGTCCATTTGTTTTTGGATGAAATGCAGATGAGAAATCAATCTTTGTGCCTAGATTTACAAACAGTATAATCCAAAAATTGTTACAAAATCTAGAATCACGATCTGAAATAATCACTTTTGGCAATCCATATTTAGTAAAAACAGTTTTCAAGAATAATTGTGCTGCTTGTGATGCTGTTAAAGTTTTCTTACATGAAATGAAATATGCTTGCTTACTAAATCTATCTACAATTGTCCAAATCATGTCATGGTTAGATTTAGTATTTGGTAAACTAGTAATGAAATCCATAGAAATATGTTTCCAAGGTTTAGATGGAATAGACAAAGGCATTAGTAATCCATACTGTTTACCATGATGTCTCTTTATTCTTTGACAAATCAAACATTCAGAAACGAAATTAGATACATCTGCATCCATATGCGGCCAATAAAAATCTTCAGTTAACATGCGTAATGTAGATATGATACCTCTATGACCTTGATATGGGGGACAATGAATTTCATTCAAAACAAAAGATCGGAATGGAATAGTAACACATAGTCTCTTTTCATAAAACATAAATCCATCATTATATGACAATGAATCAACATGAATGAAATTGTTTTGAACTAATTTTTGCCAATCAGAATGAAAAGTAATATCCTGGTGATATGTATCTTTCATAGCAATCAAAGAATCAAAAGATATGACAGAAATATTATGAATTGCAGGTCTTCTACTCAATGCATCAGCAACTACATTTTCTTTTCCAGGTTGGTATTGAATGATAGGATGAAAACTTTGAATGAAGGAAGCCCATTTGATATGACGGTCAGAAATTTGGGGTTGGCTAAGTAAATGTCTAATGCTTTGCTGGTCGGTCTTTATCATGAATTCTGAACCCATTAAATAGTGCTTCCACTGTTTTAATGCTTGTACAACTACTAATAGTTCTTTGTCATAAGTGGAATATTTCAGCTCAGAGGGTTTCAGCTTAGAACTAGAATATGCTATTGAATGATTGTCTTGCATTAGTACGGCTCATATTCCTGATCCGCTAGCATCGGTCACAACTAAAAAGAATGGTCTATTAAAGTCAGGCAATTGTAGAACGGGGGCATTGGTTAATGCACGTTTCAGTAAGTCAAAGGATTTTTGCTGAGTTTCAGTCCATTGATAAACAATTCCTTTCTTAAGAAGTTTGGTTAATGATAAAGCAAGTAATGAAAAATTACGTACAAACTTCCTATAGAAACTAGCAAGACCAAGGAATGAGCGTAACTCATGCACGTTTTTAGGAACATGCCAATGCAATATTGCATCAATTTTCTTAGGATCAACTTTAATTCCTTCTTTTGATACAATATGACCTAAATACTCAATTTCTATATTAAAGAATTCACTCTTTTCAGAATTTGCAAACAATTGATTTTCTTTCAGTAATTGAAAAACTAATGATAAATGCTCATAATGCTCTTTTTCACTTTGACTAAACACCAAAATATCATCAAAGAAAACAATCACACAATACTGATATTTCAGAAAGATACGGTTCATCATTCTACTGAAAGTGACAAGTGCATTAGTCAATCCGAATGGCATGACTAAGAATTCGTAATCACCAAACTGTGTTCTGAATGCAGTCTTAAATATGTCAGATTTATCTAGCCTCACCTGATGATATCCAGACTTAAGGTCAATTTCACTAAATATAGAAGATCCTTGCAGTTTGTCCATAAGGTCATCAACTCTAGGTATAGGATACATATTCTTTACAGTGATCTTATTTAAAGCTCGGTAGTCAATACACATACGATAGGTATTATTCTTTTTCTTAACTAAGAGTACAGGTGCACCGAATTGAGAACTGCTAGGTCGAATTAAGCCTCTATTTAGTAATTCTTCAACTTAACTCTGGATTTCTTTTTGCTCTATTTGATTGTGCCTATATGGTGCTTTGCAAGGTGGTTATGTACCAGGGATTAAATTAATCTTATGGTCTTCTGGTCGTGAAGGTGGTAAACCTGGTGGTAGGTCTTCTGCAAAACAGTCCTTAAAATATGCAAGAAATTCCTTATGCCTAGGGTGCATATGATTTTCCTTTGCTTGCAATTCATTCACCCAAATGAAATATGATTTAGTACTCTTTCGTAATGCACGTTTTGCTTGAGTATGCGAAAGCAGTGGAAAGACATTAGATGCATGCATACCATATAATGTAATAGATTTTTCTTGAAAATTAATATTCATTGTGTGCGTGGAATAATCTATATTTAGATTATGCTAGTGCCTCCAAGGCATTCCTAAAATAATGACACTTGACTGTAATGGAACAACTAATAAATTTCTTCTTTCAATGTATGAACCAATTTGAATCTCTAAATCTTGTACTTCTTGTGTGCCATTGTACCTAGTGCCTAAAAATGTAGCTTTTGTGCGATAATGCGTAGGTATAGTCTGTAATTTCAATTCATTTACCAATTTTACTGAAATAAATTCATGAGTACTACCGTCATCATGCAACATAGTTTTTTCTTTTCTATGCACCAAACATTTCATAGTCAACAATAAATGTGGAGTAAGCATACCTGATAAAGTGTCGAAAGTAGTAGTAGGATCATCCTCATCTTCAGTGAAATCAGGCATATCCTCATGCTCATCTTCGTCCATGGCTCCAAGATAGTTGATATGTGATGGTAGCTTTTTTGAATAACAATTTGTTGCGAGACGCCCTGGATGGTGACATTTATAGCATACTATTGGCTTCGCTTTGGTTACATTATTTGGAATGACTGGAAGTCTGGATACATTTGGATTTGCTTGTGGAATAGACTTAGGATTTGGATTGACATTGGATGGTAATGCAAGTGGTTTAGCCCAATTCTTGCGGAAAGATGGTGATGAAAAACGACCTGGATTAAACTTTCTAAAATTGGAATTGAATTGTTTAGATCCATAATTACAATTGCCTTGGAATTGCTGTGGTCGTCTGTCCCTTCCGCGTATCTTATCTTCAGTGTCATGAGCTAGTGAGATGGCATCTTCAAGGGTAGCAGGCTTGAACATGTTCACTTCAGCGTAGTAATGTCCAAGGAGTCTAGACATATACTTCCGCTTATGTGTCGTCTCTGGTACGTCTTCAAGCATGCGTAGCTGTAGGAGTGCATTCCAAAAACGCTCTGTATACTGTGGAATAGGCTCACGATCCCGTTGTTGAAGTAAATCCCATTGCTTGATAGCCTTCTCATGAAATTGCGGTGGAAGAAAATTCTGCATGAACTTCTTCTTGAAATCTTCCCAAGTAACACGACATTCTATGCTCTTGTGTACTACAGTCCACCAAAGTGATGCTCTGTCTACCAAATGATTAGTAACACACTTGATTTTATCTTTTTCTGGATAGGTTTTCTCATGGAAATAGTCATCAAACTGGCTAATGAAAGATAAAACAGTCTTTCCTTCTCGTATGCCATTGAAAGTGCGAAATTTGAAACTTCATTTACTTATCTTTGATTCCTTGCGAATGATTTGGGCTTCAAGAGTGACGTCGATGATATGTCGAATCAAATCTTCAGCTTGAGGTTCTTCTTTGTCGGTAGACGCTCTTTATAATTTTGTCAATTACGCTTGCAATGCTTGCCTAGCCCTTCGCTCTTCTTCCAATTGCAGCATGATTAGATCCAACTTTTGTTCCATAGTAGGCTCAGGTAAGTCGTCTTCAGCCATAGGATCATCCATATGTGGCGTCGTCATCCTGTAAAACTCAATAAACCTTTCTCACTCAAAATCAGGTTAGCGGGATGAGCGTAGCTCAAATTCGGGGTTACAAGGCTATGTATTTTTAGGTATTTCTTTCTCAATTTTCAGAAAATCTGCAATATTTCCTTCTTCGTTTGCTGGAAATACTTCAACGAACCTGTAGATAGATGGAATACTTTGTCACGAACAACTTTCCAGTTCAGAGTTTTTGCATAGGAACAAACCTTCTAGGAGTTTTGAGCACTAGTCAGTTCTAACTCCAATTGACTAGTCTGACTTGCAGAGTTGCAGACTTAGCCAACTTACAGAGTTGCAGACTTGCAAAACTTAGAGAACTTGCAGAACTTGATTCCAGTCGACTTGCGGAACTTGACTTCAGAGGTGCAGGACCTGAAGTTGCTGAACTTGATTGTCTTGTGTAACTTGTTGAAAGCTTAATGGCTTAAGCTTAATAGCTTAAGCTATGAAAGAAGGGAAAAAAAAAACGGCGCAGTACGTGGGAGGGGTCATTTTTTTCGCCACGCGAAAAAATCGAAGATCCTCAGAGATCTCACGATTAAAGATTTGAAGTAATAAGCTTCTTTTTAAGCTTATAAGCTTAACAATTAAGCTTTGAAAAAGATAGATTATGGAGTTTGCTCACTGTTTCTTGACAACTTGATGGAGATGGATGCGTGGTTCTCCGTCTGTACAGCCTGATCCTTCGCGATCTGAGAGTAGAAACAGGGGTTCTTGATCGCCAGAAGTCTGCATGTATCGACGGTTCGCGACGAGATTGACTGTAGAGCTCGATCGTTCCTGGAGCTCCGCCTTCGCTCGAGATGGGTAGCGATTGGAAGCTCTTGATCTCAGCTTCGCTCTGATACCACTTGTGCGCAGATCGGTCGCAGAATGCTCACGTAGTGAATCTCGGAAGGTCCCCAAGAACAATGAACTCTACCTTTTTGCACAAAAAACAATGTAAAAGCATGAACGACAAGAAGCAAGAGACCAATTGGGTTCAATCTCCCTCCATGCCTTATGTGAACGCTTCACAAAGATGTATTTTATGTATATTTTAATCTTCATGCTCAATAATAGCCCAATTTACAAAAATATGACAAGCTTTTAGCTTTTGAGTTTGCTTTCTACAAAAATAAGAAACAAAGCTAATGGACGGTTCCCATAGAGTCTGACACGCCTAATCTCAACGTCCAAAATAGAAATAACATATCCGTGCGCATAGACGCATACAAAATAATAATCAATAATCGCTGTTTTAATAGACATAATAAAATATAAGCATGACGCCTATCAAAATATAATCCAAAGGTCGAATACTCACTAGACTCCAATGCTTTCCTCCGCCACTGCTGCTATCTCTACACATCAATTGAAGCATTCACAATCGTTAGTAAAATAATACAATTAAACCGACAAAAGTGAATACCTTACAGTCTTCAGCTATATAAATAAATCAACTGGTTAGAAATAAATCATAACCTTAATTTATTACGAGTGCGCACTCTAAACTCATAAACGTTTATTAATTTAATATGCATTTTGTGAAATCACCCGCTATGGAATCACCCACGTACACACTAAATTAATGAAACGTTCGAAAAGGACAAACGTCCCCATCAACTTCCCGCACAAAGAATCCTCTTTGTGTATGAGCCCCAGTCATCTAAATTTATAGAATCCACCGTAAAACCTCACGGAATCCACCGTGGAATATGCCTCCTGACATCAAAAATTAAATGTAATCTGTGGGTAACGTGTCATCCGTGCGCTGATCCATGTGCCAGGGATGTCAATGGTTGCAAATAAATACGCCAAAAAAATTCAAAGTAGATATTCACGCTTTCCTTAGGTCTGTAAGTTCTAAATTCCATTGAGCTAGGTGATTTGTAGTCACCCCTGCAGCCCAGCTCTAATGGCCAGGCAACAGCCACACTTTCTCCTCCTCCCATACCTGCAACGGGGCCACATCAACCCAATGATCAGCTTAGCCTCTCCGCTTGCTCCGTTGGGGTGCAAGGAAACGTTTGTGGAGGTAGAAAGGCAAGCTGGTAGTGCATTGGACAATGCTGACGAAGATGCAGATCAGAATGCTAGTTCTGAAGGGGGCGCTGGATACGTGCGAGCGAATGATCAGGAACTCTGCGCGGTTGAATTCGTGAGCTTGGGGGCGAAGAAGCGGGTGTCGGACGATGAGGAGACTGACAAGCTAGAGGTGTGTAAGACGACGTTGGCTGGGCTGGAAGAGAGGCAAGCTCTTGTTGCAGAGATGGTGGAGGATTCGAAGGCCTCTGCCCACCCTATCTCCTGCAGCATCTGCGACTTCTTCATGTGGAGATGGGTGGCCGGTCTCGCGAGCAAGATGGAGTTGCCGTCAGCCGTGCTGAGGAGACTGACAAGCTAGAGGTGTGTAAGACGACGTTGGCTGGGCTGGAAGAGAGGCAAGCTCTTGTTGCAGAGATGGTGGAGGATTCGAAGGCCTCTGCCCACCCTATCTCCTGCATCATCTGCGACTTCTTCATGTGGAGATGGGTGGCCGGTCTCGCGAGTAAGATGGAGCTGCCGTCAGCCGTGCTGTGGACAGCTAGTGCGCTCTCGCTGCACATTCTCTACCTGGAGCACAAGCTCAAAGGTATTTTAGCTCAACGGAAGTTACCATCTCTTCTTAGATCCGTCACAGTGTAGCGTAAGCGGTGAGTTATACACTGTATGGCGAGGCTTAGGCCGAGTGATTGTTGTCGTTTATAGAAGCTGAAATAGAGGAGGCGGTTGTATCGTGCCTGGGGCTACCAAGCAAAACAGACGCGGCGGCACGCTATGGTCTGTTGGGAATGAGAGACAACACTGAGGTGAGGCGGCATGTTGCGAGCTTCTTGGACGGCCTCGTAGAAGGTATTCAAGAAGCCGGGATACACATTCTGGTGAATTCGTGCAGAGCGCTGGAAGGTTCGATAGTCGAGACCTTAGCACCCGTAATGGAACCGTGCGGGGGCGGTCTCCGTATGAGCCTTATTGGGCCATGTCTTCTGGGAGAATGGGATAGTAGTGGAAGATCAAGTAGCAGGAGTGAAATGACCGATCAGGCGTGCCTGGCATGGCTAGACGAGCTGCAGCTGCAGGGGGGGGAGCAGCAGCACCGCAAGACGCAGTGTGCTGTATGTGTTGTTGATCGGGAGCGAGGAGGGGATGAAGCTGGCAGAAGGGCAGGTGGAAGAGATCGAAGCGGGGATAGAGCAGAGCGGCTACAAGTTCCTCTGGGTGGCCCGCCTGGACGCGCCCGCCAACAGCCAGCCGTCAGAGGCCTTCCGCGAGCGGATGCGGAGTGGCGGAAGGGGCCTGTTCGTGGCGTGGGCGCCGCAGGCGAGGTGCTGCAGCACCCGGCGGTGGGAGGCTTCCTGACCCACTGCGGCTGGAACTCCACCCTCGAGAGCCTGTGCGCCGGCGTGCCCATGCTCTGCCTGCCGCTGCTCGGCGACCAGCCCCTCAACGCCTTCCTCGTCCACACCCATCTGCAAGTAGGCCTGCCCCTGATCTCGCCATTGAACGGCGGCCTGGTGAGCCGGACCGAGGTGCAAAGCGGGGTGCAGGCTCTCATGCAGCCAGACGGCCCCTTTCCCACCGCGCCTCTCAACTCCGCCAGGCCATTATCGGCGTGCCCGACAAACAGGACGCCACTCGCACGCTCTCCTCGTCGTTTGTGCAGCTGTTGTACGTTGAGGGCCTTCCTCGTGTCTATGGTAACGGGGGGTCTTTAAGGAGGGGAGAGTGGTGATCGACGGCCCCCTTTTTGCCCCCATCACATCCGATCATCTCGACCGTCGATCACCGTTGATTGCGAAATTCGATTGGATGAATGCATGCCCAGCTCTGCGTGTACCCTGCTTCGAATGTGCCCGGTTCCGAATGTGCCCGGCCCCGAGCGTGCCCAGTCTCAAAAGTGCTCGGATCTTGGGGTGCTCGGCCCTGGTTTTTTATTTTTTAAAAAAAGAAAACAGAGTTAAATTCGAATGAAAAAACCGGGCTTGCACCACCTTTGAAGCAACCCAGTACGCGCGCGATATTCATGGAGAATTCGTGCCAAGCTTGATCCAGCTAGATTCGTGCTTGATCTACAGAGATGGAGAATACAGTTAACTGAATTCGTACTTGATCCAGCTTGATTCACTGAATGAATGGATAAGGTACATTTGAATGCTCGCACCACTTTCGAAGCACCCAATATGCATGGAGAATTCGTGCCTTGATCTGGATGCACTGTATGAATGGATAAGGTACATTTGAACGCTCGCACCACCTTCGAAGCACCCAACATGCATGGAGAATTCGTGCCTTGATTCAGATGCGCTGATGAATGGACAAGGTACATTTGAATGCTTGCACCACCTTCGAAGCACCCAATATGCGACATGCACGAAGAATTCATGCCTTGATTTGGATTTGTGTGTGATCTGGATGGAGAATGCAACTGAAATCGTGCTTGTTTTGGATGCACTGAAGGGATAAGGTACATTTGAATGCAAAATGCAACTGAATTCGTGCTTGATCTGGATGCACTGACTGGATAAGGTACTTTTGAATGTTTGCATGGCAATGGATTCGTGCAACGGAATTGATGCTTGATCTGGATGCACATAATGGATAAGGTCTGATCGGCGATGCATAGAATCAAGCGTTCTGCAAAGAAGGCGACCCCCCTTCTAAGTAAACACATTGTAATCCTTGCAAATGGCAGGCTCCATGGCATATGCTTCTAAAGAGGATCAAATTCCAGTAGACATCATTGACAGCAATGGAGAAGATTGCATGTCTTTAGATGTATACTCCTCAGATGTTGATTCGTTTCTGTTTCTGAAAGCAGCGAGGAATCCAATGCAAGGAACAACTCCTTCACAAACGACCATGATACTTCAAGTGATAACTGCAAATGGCCACACACAAATGTGCCTAACACGCAAGATTTCTTGTCATCCAAATATTTAGCCTTTACAAGGCCGCTGTATGAGACAATGACTCAGGATATTACTGGCACAAACCATGCAACCATCGAGAGCTTGAGGCATGCATGTCCGTACAAGAGCATTGATATACGAAGATGGTGAAAAATAAAAGAGAATGTATGCATTGCTGCGAACGGTCGCTTGTGCTTGAAGTCAAAAGACAAGCTTTACATTGCATGGGCCGAAGAATGGTCTGATATCATTTGGGATGCTCACTTTGATAGAGATCACGGATGTCACAGGAGCTTGGCTGAAACTCTCAGCTTTCTGAAAAGGCATTGGTATACAGAAATCTTGCATCATGGGATTCCAACAAGCTATGTGACTGCCCTGGTGCTTACTTATGCTTGTCAAAAAGTGTGCAGTGTATCTGCTGAAGAGTTTAAACATACTTTGCTGGCCCAAGAGAATGCGACTGAGACATTTCAGTGTCGGATAGACGAGGTGGAAGAAGTTTTGGCAGAAATTCAGATCAAGCACAATAGTCGGCTAAGAAAGGGCAGGCCATGAAAGAGAAGCTGCCCGGATGTCAGGTATGAACGGTACGATTACCATCGTAGCGGTAAGCCCAACAGAAGAGGCACAACTGTGCGAAGACCTAAACAATCCAAGCGATGTGGTTGTCCCTTTTGCGTGAATGTGGTTTACAAAACAGCGCTTGACAGGGCTACAATATTTCTATACGCAGATCACAAAGGGCATCAGCTGGTACTCATAGTGACAGATACAATCTGCCTGTGTACGAGAATGTAATGCATTGTTGTGTGGATGATTTGTTTGACGTGGGTTCAGTTAAACACGTAGCAAAAATGAGCTCAAAGAAAGAAACATGGTAGATGTCCAGAGTTTCTCTTTTGGATAGGGCAAGACATAGATTCTTTATGATACCAAAAGAGGTTGCTCAATTGGCATACAAGTTGCGGATGGGAAGTCAGGTGTTTGACAATGATTGGGTTTCAATGATGCATGAGGCATATAAGTTGAAGGAGGCTGGCAAGGTATTGTATGTGCAGCCATATGATCAAACTGTTGAAAATGTGGCAAAGCAACCATTTATTTTGATACTGCAAGACGAGTGGATGTTGGAAATGTGCAAGCGTCTGTCTCCTAACAATGCATGGGCTCTAGATAGCACTTTCAAAACCAATATGTTCGATCTTCTGTTGTACGCATCCGTCGCACCAAACCATATTGGGCATGGGATTCCTCTATGGCTCATGCTGTGTTCAGGTGATCCAGGGACTGCACAGGAGATTGCTACACTAATAGTAACCATCAAAGCTGTATTTGCAAGAATGGATCACGTGAGACCAGCGACTATTATTATCGACAAGTCTCCTACAGAGTACTCTGCCCTTCTTAATATCAATGCTGAAGATCCACACTGCTGGCAGTCCCATGATGTTGAAAGACAGTTGGTAGCATGCAGAATTTTACTATGCTGGTTTCATGTCAAGAAAGCTTGGGTAGAAAACTTGTTGCCAAATGTTGGAAGCGCTGATAGAAACTACCTGTACCAGAGAATGAGTCAATTAATGCATTGCACAAGTGAGAAAGACTTTGACACATTGTTTGATGCAACCATGCGCGAGTACTCACAGTTTCCAGATGTCACAAGCTACATTTCTCATGGTTGGTGTGGTAGAAGCTCCTAGTGGCGATATATGTGGCCCAAATTTGGGCGATTGTTTTACCATGGAAACGTTGACATGACAAACTTGGTAGAGCGATTGTGGCAGTACATTAAGTACACCTTGCTAGATGGAAGGATCAATCGATCCATAACTGAGCTTGTGCATGCATTGGTTGGTGATAGTTAGACGGGCACAAGGATGGGTGGAACCGCTCTTGAATGGTTCAAGATGAAGCAGGGGATCGCAGAGTCGAGCAAATATGCACACAGAGGGGCATCCAAAGACCATGCAAAGCGCTTGCAAGGGGGATACCGTATATGCAAGCGCTTCGAAGTTGACCCATCTATTGTCCTAGTGGTTAGTGAGGAGTCCATGCTGTTCAAGGTTTTAAGCGAGTCAAACTCGAACATTTGGTACAATGTTTCCGTGCAAGCAAGTTATTGTGACTGCCCTGACCAGACCACAGGATGCAAGCACTTACTTGGGTTAAGGCAAATTTTATATACCAAATTCTCACATCTTCGCGATGCTCTTCCTGTGGTTGACCATGTTATGTCCATGCGAGGAGCATTGCCAGTAGTTGGGGTGCATGAAGATGTCGATGCTGACGTGGGTATCATGGAACCGCAGAAAGATGCATGTCTGCAGGCTGAAATCAGCGAGCTACGTCGGAGTTTGGAAAGACTTGAGGACGTAGCAACCTCTTTGTCTGCTGTTGATGTCAGGGGCTGTATTGAAAACATGAAAGCATTGCAGAGCCATATAGCTGGATTGCTTGCCCCTGGAACCATTGAGATGCCATCCGGGGGAAGTATTCGGCAGATTCAAGCAAATGTGACGGAGACAAGACTCGGGCATGGTGCAAAGAAGAGTGATGTTGATCTGAAAATTGGAATCTCACCTAAGCGCCCAAGGAATCAGACAGGTCGACTGTAAAAAAACATCAACGAGGCCGTAAACGAATCAGGTTTCCTCAACAAGATCGTATTCAGTGTCCACATTGTTGTAGCAAAACATTAATCACTGACTGCCGGTCCACATTTGCTTGTAAAACATGTGATGCAATGTTGCCTTTGGGTGCTAGAGATTGCAATGCAGAGATTGCTCGTAGCACATTGACTGGTCTTACAATCACTGCATTCCATGGCGATGCAATGTTGTGAAATGGAACAATTACAGACATTGCGTATCCAACCGAAGGGGGGGAAAGGAGCTTTCTTGTTCAAATGTCAGGTGCCAGCTCAGTGGAGGCAATTAGGACCTCCAGATGCAGGTTGGTCCCCCGCTATGGCCTCTAAGTAGAGAGCACAGCTCCTTAGGCCACACACTGCTTGATGTGTCCCAACTTTTGTCTAAGGACGAATATGTCAGTTTGTTTCTTTGTGGCAGACTATATGGACTCTGTGGACACAGATCTCTAAGGTGGCAGGGATGTCCATTGAGTCCACAGCTTTTTGTCATATCCTTTGTTGATGTTTTTACGGCATGCATTTCAGCTGGCTGCAAGTGCCAGGTCTAGTATGCTTTTCTGGCGTGTGGTTGTTGTTTGATTCTAAAAACTCTGCAATCGTTTGCATTTGGTGGGGAACTTTGCTGAGAGATAATAATGATGATGATATGTGGGGCTTCTGATTGTCACACCCCAAAGCTGTTGAATAGCTGATTGCTCTTTACCAGTTGTTTGCTTGTGGGTCTAATCGCAGTTCAAAATGTGCATTTGTTTATATGTGGGTGTTCACTGTTGCAAAGTTGATACTGGGGCTATCTGTGGCCAAGTCTTCTCTCAGCTGCATGGCTACCTCTGGTATACAGCAATTGATTATTCTGATATCTAATGAAAAGCAGAAAGGCAACTATGCAAACCCCAAGGCTATTGTATGCATATTTTTTAGGGAAAACAAGACTGAGAAACGAGATAATCTACAGCATATTGTATGCATATTCTCTTTGGCATTGCGTGATAATCATGTCAGCGTGACACAGTCTACAACAGTTGATTATTCTGATATCTAATGAAAAGCAGAAAGGCAACTATGCAGACCCCAAGGCTATTGTATGCATATTTTTTAGGGAAAACAAGACTGAGAAACGAGATAAAATGTACTGAGTGTGGGGGAGGGAGACTGTTAGAGGTGGGAAGGGACTCTTTGACATAGAAACTTTGCAAATGAATCTTTGGGTGTGTGGATGGCCATTGGGCTGTTCATATATTGAACTTGCAAAGGATTGTGATGACTTTGTCTGGTTTCTATGATCGAAGACGTGGCTTTGTCTGATCAGATTGCGAGGCACCATCGTCAGGTTTCTGTGAGGGTGGTGCTGATGGATCTCAACATAAGAGATGGCAGCATAGCTCATTTGATTGTTAGTCTTGTTCTCGCAGAACTCTCTTGGATCCAGATTGATGTGGTCTTCTTCTAATGGAGCTTATTGAGAAGGTGATAAGCAGCCTTCCAATGGACATGGAATGCTACACTCACTCTTGAGTCTGTGTGCAATGCTTGCAATACTCTCCAAGCAGGACCATGGTGCTTGGCAGACATCGCAGAAATGGAGGGAATGGCTGTCTTTGATGCTGCAAAGGAAAACATGAAACCATTCACCTCAAATGGAGGCCTTGTTGGTCTCAGAGATCTTGACTGGTCTGTGCATATTCTTGGTGACAGGATTTGGTGCTTCCAAGGTTTGTTGAAAAGTATTTACAAAAGCGTTCGGCTTTCCTTAGTCCGATTTCCATCTTGTGGAGAGAGATGCTTAGGCTCTCCTGATTTCGTTACCTTGCATGGCATTGATTGCCTACACGTCCTCGTTGATTGCCCACATGTCCTTATTGGTTTCTTTGCCTTGGGTGACATTGATGTCCCACATGTCCTTACAGAGGATGCTGTTCTATCATTCAGTACCATGGTCAGAGCACACAGCTTTGCAGAAAATGATGGGTCAGCTGTGTTTCCTAGTATCGCTATAGTACATTGGCCATCTCAGTTCAGTCTTTTGGATTATTGTTACAAGAGTTTATGCAATGCAAGTTTCTCAATGCTCGGCAATGGAATTTGATACTGAGAATTTGCATATTTGAGGGAAATTGTACAGTGTTCAACTTTCAGCTTACTTAGTGAAAGGTTTCCGATCTCTGTCTCTTCCTAGCACCCATGCTTAAATGAATGTAGTGCAACCCATTCTTTGTTGTTGTGGTTTCTATTTAGAGCGGCTCTCTTCGTTGTGGTCTGTAATTGCTCTCTGGAGGGGTGGACGTGGCTGGGATTGGCTCTGATCCCATACTGAAAAGGTCTGTAATTGCTCTCCGGCTCCCATCCGCAAAGTTGGCACATCCTCTCGTTTGCTACAATAGCAATCACATCATCTTCTGATACACTTGAGCCAATAGTAGCAAGTTGATCAACTATGGTCTTAATCTCCGTGGTATACACCTGGATGCTCCTGCCATTTCTAGACATATTATTGAAATGTTGTTTCAACTGAATCTTCCGTGCATGTGTCATGGTTCCATAATTTCTCATCAGTATATCCCAAGCATCCTTTGGAGACTCACAGCTAGTGATTTGAATAGCCATAGCATCGAATATACATAGTGAAAACCAATGCAGTACCTTACATGCTCTTTCAGTCCATAACATGTGAGCTTTCTTCTGTTCATTTGTTGCATTTGCTTCAGGCAATTCAGGAGCTGCTTCATCTCCTGTGCATAAGTCCCAGTATCCTCTGCCAACCAGAAAATTTTTCCTTCTGAATTTCCATAATGCAAAGTTTTTGTTGTCTAGCTTTTCTCCAACTATTTGCGTGATATTATCAGTCCCATGTGCATTAGCCATGATGCAACAGACTGTATGTCAAATGCCTGACTCCCTGCAAGTCAATAAGTCCGACTGACTAAGTTCAGTCCACCACAGTTGATGACAATTTTCTACAATTAAATGCAGTAAAAAACTAGTAAATTTCAGCCCAGTATCAGCCCAAAATAGTCCACAATCAAGTTGTCCAGCTCGTAGAAATAACTGTCAATACATATGCCATGTACTTGCTTCAGATTGAACTCCTGCAAATCCACTGCCAGGGTCCAAAAACATGCAGTCTAAACCTGTAAACTGTGATTAACAGCAACACTTTCAATGCCAAAAACAACATGCACACATGTCATATATGTCCCAAGTCTTCTCAGATGATTGCAAGTACATATGTCACTCCAGACATGAGCATAGAAGCACAAAACAGTGCATAATCAGCAAGTACAAGTGTCAACAGTTTTGTTTGCAGGTTGCATTCAACCAAACACCAGTATAACCAGCTTTAAACCACTTCAAAGTGTCTTCAAACCAAACCATACATTTGCTTCAGTATGACAAGGTCAATGCATGACTATGTAGTGACTATAGACTGTCCGTCTCTAATGAGCAAAGTCATACATTGCTTCTGCAATTTGTATTCAGCCAAAAGACGAGATTGCATTTGCTTCAGCTCCAAAAATTTTAGCATTCAGTGGCACTTAATGCTTTTCTCAACCCATGAACATTCTGACATACATATGTTAGTACATACATCTCATAGATGTCACCAAATATCACACTATGCTTCAGTAAAGAACAAATGCTTGCTGTCCATGTTAAATGACAGTTTTCAGCCTGTCTGAAATGCTCCACATCTGAGTATTTCAGTTACCAAAATCAACTTTGCAATGGATCACAACAGGTACATATGACCTCCAACATATACCTATGCTCCAAGAGTACTTCTGGGCTTGTCAGAGAGCTTCCAAAGCTCTTTAATGTGTTGCATATACCATGTATGCTGTGTATATAGCAGTGCTGGCCTTTTTTTCAGATCTGCCCACTCTGATCTGTCCTCTGCTCCAGCAACTGATCTGTTCTTTTTTTCAGATGTGTTGCATTTGATAAAGTGCAGCCCAACAACTGATAGCAGTAAACAGGTGCAGTTTACGCAAATCTGTCCTCTTCTAACAGCTCGATTTGCTGAGGTTGATGCCGATGGAGCACACACTAGTGCTTAATACCTCCTTCACAAGGCTCTAAACAAGCCACAACCTGCAGCTTGACCCATAGAGTAGGCAATCACTCAATGCATACCTTCAATTTACAATGGCATTCAGCCTGTTTGAAAAAATGACACAAGTCTTCAACTGCAGATCATCTTCACTCCCTCCTGCTCCAAGAGGTCCACCAAGTAATGCTCTGATACCATGTTCAAAGCTGAGAGAGAGAGAGGTAGGGAACCTCCATTGTCATGAGCCTTCGGGCTCTCAAAGTCATTCCTTCATGTTCCACACTCTTACTTAAAAAACACACACAATACAGAGATAAAGTGACCTAGTGTAAGTGTAGACTAGACAGACTAACTCTAGTTAGGTCACTAACTGACTACTAACCTGACTTATTTAATGTAGTCACATGTAGACAGCTGCACACTCTAGCTGTCATAGATGTCGGTCATAGATAAAGACACATTGACGGTGAGCTTGATTCCTAACAATAGAGCTTAGTGATTGAACGGGAATGCCTCTGTGAGCTGCTGTATATAACACCTTTGCTAGAGATCTAGTGCATCACCATGGATATGCGAAGTTTACTCTAGAAACTCATAGTGCAGAAATGTGTGTGCTTGTGTGCATGTTTCTTGTATTCGACCACATGCCAGGGTAAATTTCAGGATTGCATGGTCGGCTGCTATGCTGATGGGCTTGGCAAATATCTCAAATCGCCTAATTTCTAGAATTAAAGCTAGCGACCCCATTACATAGTCCACAATGCTGGCTCCTTTTTTACTATTCCTACAAGTGAAAGCGTGGTTTTTAAATTGCGCTCACAATGCTTAGTGATGTTGGTATGCATAGTCCGCTTTTTTATGGAAACAAGGCATCAGGGTTTCACATCTTGGACTATAGATGATAATACTTTCATGCTTTCAGAGGACAAGTGATAATACTTTCATGGCTCTATCTCACAGAAGAGGTGTTACACTAACATTAACTCCTCCCACAAAATGGTTGCCATGGGATCTAGAGGTCAATAAGCTAGTGTAGAAGATATCAGATGGGAGATGAGTAACGAGAATCATCACCATATCTTTGGATGATATCGTCCTGCCAAGGGATGCAAGCGCATCCCGCAACTCCTCCATCTTGTTGATGTGATCCTTCGTAGAAGAAGAATCATCAACAGGAAGCATTTAGAGCTTCTTTTCTGTGGTAATACGGTGGGCAAAGGTCTTCAGCTGGTAGAGAGAAGATAGCTTTGTTCAAACCTTAGCTTTGTCCTCCACTGAACAAGGTAGCGGGGTTTGTCCTCCACTGAACAAGATATTCCCGTGATCCCCGTTCATTACAAACCATCCCGTCTCATAAAGTTTTTGTCCTAAAAAACAAGGGATGTAGTCATGGACTGTAAGAGTGTGCTGTAGGAAATCAATCATAACTTTGTGTGGGCAACTTCAAATGGGACAATTGAGGTGTCGTTACGGAGCCCATGAGATGTACTTTCAGCCCATGTGGCTGGGGCGAGGCTGCAATCAGGTCAGGACCAAAATTGGTACAAAATAAAGGGCTGTCCAGGAATTTTTAGTGTGCAGTCCCAGATGGTATGGCTGGAGAAAAACAGCCATAACTTCCATTAGGGAACTCCGATCGGGGCAAATAAGGTGTCAGAACGGAGCCCTCGAGGTATACTTTCTGGCCATGTATGGAGGATGGGGCTGAGAGTGGACCAGGACCAAATCTGGTACAAAACAGGTGGCTGTCCAGATGTAAATTGCAGCCCAAAACAGGGGTCATGGTGAGGTGCCAGCCACCAACACGGCCTCCTTGAGGTGTGGGAATTCGTCGAATATAGATGATGGGCGCCAAGAGGCTTCCTCTATCGGTAGGCCTTGCCATTTGATCAAGTATTCATGTATGGAATGGGTGCGGAGTTGCTTTTCACGTTGCCTAATGACCGCTTTCGAAATGTACTGAATAAGGCCCTCCTCATGTATGGGTGGGAGCTCCTCTACATGATCCTTGGGAGTGCCAATGAAAGGTTTCAATTGGCTCACGTGGAAGACATCATGGATTTTAGTGGTGGAAGGGAGTTGGAGGCGGTAAGCCAAGTCCCCGACCTTCTTAATGATCTTGTAGGGCCCATAGTAACAGTGTGCCAACTTGTTGCAAGAGCCGTCCTTTAGTGTGGCATAACGGGATTTGGGGACCTTGAGGAGTACCATTTCACCCTCTTGAAAGTCAAGGGGTCTTCTTTTTGCATTAGCATGGAGCTTCATGTGCTCTTGAGCCCTTTTGAGGTTTACCTTGCATTGTTGAAGTAGAGCTTGCATGCGGTCCAGCTCTTCTTTTCCCAAGGGGTTGAGCTTTTCATTGAAGATCACGGTAGGAAGGGGCACCCGATAACCATACAATTGTTCGGTCTGCCCATCCGTTTTGGGAACCTGTCTGCTGAGTCACAAAACTGATCGGGATCAATATTCTCCTCATATTCAGCATTTTCAGCAAGTGTCATTATTTGAGAGCTGTCATGCATGTCCTCTTCCAGCTTGTCACTATCTTCCAGTACATGCATGCTATTAAACTTGACAGTGGCATTCTTAAAGGGGCATTTGGATGCATGATCAGTCGTGTACTTATCCCCGCATTTGAAACACAAGCCTTTGGCTTTTCTATCCTTGACAACTTCAGGAGGAATGAATTTTTGACTGTTGGGACCGAAGCTATTCCTGGCCTTATTTTCAGCATACTTTGGGTCACTTTTGAAGGGTGGTGCTGTCCCAAAACTGCCATATTTCCTTTTAGCATTAAAAGTGGGGTAAGTAGGAATTTTGGGGCTGCCATTCCCTGCATTATTGCTGTGATAATTAGTAGCATATGGGGTTGCCTACTAGGGCATCTTTGGTGTCCGGCAATGGGCTGCGTGCTCTCATTGCGGCGGTACTTTCGACCATAGCGTTCGGCCAATTCTATGGCTGCAAACAGGGTGGCTGGCTTTTGAGCCATTACATCAGTTAGGTGAAAATTTACTGCGTAGTGATGGAGGAAAGAGTTTTAAAATCCAAAAAGTCTCTTGGGCTCTATATATCACCCCAAAAAAACTAGGTGGTTTGGATCTTTCCAACCTACAAATAATGGCCACTAAACTTGCAGCAAAGTGGGTAGCTAGGAGCATAAGCAAGGAAGAGGAGGATTGGATCACTCTAGTGTATGCTACCACCAATAATTCCCACGTTGATGGGTATCCAAAATGGAGAAATATGGATCTACTGAGTGTAATAATTAGTCTTTTGAAACTTAAAGCCAAGGGCTACTCAGCTTTGACCAAAGGACTTTGGGAGGCCTAGTTCAAATATTAAAATTTGTTGGTACTCTCCCCCCATCCAAATCAAACTGTGCCCTAGTAAGACTCAATTTGGTTGTCTTGCACAAACCATTTGCTAAACAAGATACTAAAAATGCTTATAAACTCTACACAGGAAAAGCATTAGCACATGGAGGGACTTATGGGAGTTTGAAAGCAAAACTTGCCAAACTAAAGAGCAACTCAAGCAACTGTATTCACTAAAGCAACTTAGTTTAATGTCTTTCATAAACCATTTGCTAAACAAGATACTAGAAAGGCTTATAAACTCTACAAGAAAGGCTAGACTAGAAAGCAACCTTTGTCCAAGATGCAACAAATAGGTAGAAATGATCCCCCACATGTGTATGATCCGCCTACAAAATAATAACATGTTTTATTTTCTACAAGTCATGATAATGCCTTATCATCCCACTAGGCTACATAGAAAGAGAGATTGTTGGGTAACATTTCTAAAATTCCCCCATCAATGTGGAACTA
Source organism: Lygodium microphyllum (assembly GCF_053477565.2). NCBI lineage: Eukaryota > Viridiplantae > Streptophyta > Polypodiopsida > Schizaeales > Lygodiaceae > Lygodium > Lygodium microphyllum. The sequence goes on from NC_141136.1 coordinate 187,539,340, forward strand.
GATAGGAAGCTATTACCTCTGAAATTTTTGAAAATGTAGGAATAAAAAGGTGTTTGATAACATTAATGCCCCATCTAAATCCGATTTTGTTTGTGCAAACTGAATTAGATATTGACAAATTCTAGAAGTTTCTATGAAATTGCTACTAAGCCCCCATGTACAAAAAGTAGGTATATCTTTTTTGCAACAAATTCTGTTCAAAGGAGAACCCCTACTTTGAAGCATATTATTCCATAAACGTGTATGTTTTTTGTAGCCTTTTGTTCAAAGGAGTGTCCCTATTTTGAAGCATATTCTCCCATAACTAGTTCTCTTTTTTTGTAGCTCTTCTGTTTAAAGGGCCCCTATGACATTCCGAGTAAACTTTTCACACTTTTTAAAAATACAATCATGCTTCCAACCCCATTAAAAAAAACTTTTCAATTATCATTGACTAGTAACCAATAATTCGAGAACGCCAACTGTAAGACTCAATGGACGCTTGGATAATTCCAAGGGTCTCCAACCCATCCTACGAATGACAAAATACTATGAAACTTTTCACAACTACTTAGAAAATTTCCGAACTATACAAAAGTGTAAAGATTTTGGATAAATGTTTATAGATAGGCAAGAACAAGGAATAATTTCCCAAAACCAAAAGCAATTTAGAGCATACAATATCATAAAAGGAGAAAAATAGTGCATTCTCAAATGTCATGAAGCAAAACCAACATCGATATAAGACAAATATCAATGTAAGGCATATATGATTAACGCTTACAATTGTAATCGTAATTCGCATTTTTTTCATATATCTATGTCTATAATCATAATAATATAATATGAAAAGCATAAATGTATGATGATTATCAATAGACTGGCAAGGTTTAAAATTCCCATGCACGTGGGAATGGCCATCTCAGGTTCCCCCCTGCGCGGGGGTTGACCTCGTCCCTGTCGATTAAGGGGCCTCAATGCCTCGTGTCTATGGTAAGGGGGGGTCTTTAAGGAGGGGAGAGTGGTGATCGACGGCCCCCTTTTTGCCCCCATCACATCCGATCATCTGGGCCGTTGATCACCGTTGACTGCGAAATTCGATCGAATGAATGTCTTGTCGCCCAAGTGCCCGGCTCTGCGCGTGCCCTGCTTTGAATGTGCCCGGCTTTGGAAGTGCCCGGCCCAAAATGTGCCCAGTTCTAAATGTGCCCGGCCCCGAGTGTGCCCGGTCTCGAAAGTGCCCGGATCCTGGGGTGCCCGGCCCCGGGCGTGCCCGGTCTCGGAAGTGCCCGGATCTTGGGTGCCCGGCCCCGGGCACATTCGGTGCCGCGAGCTTTGCATGTGGCAAAAAAGCTAGCCATTCTCAAGGTTTGGAGAGCGTTGCACGTGTGGAAGATCGAGGGGATTTTGCAGGGAATCGGAAGGATGCTGTGAAAGGGGGAAAGCATCATCGAGGTGCTAGTCCTGGGATTAGAGGTGGTGCAAGCACGAATTCTCCTATATCATGGACATTGACGATGGAGGAGCAGCAGAAGGGTGGTGCGCGCAAACTCTGGAGCAAGGAGTGTCGACCCTCAGTATCGACGGCCTGCGAGACGAGAATTTGTTCATGTGAGTTCCTCTACAGCTCTGCGATCTGTGTTGCACCTGGCATAGAATAAAGAATTCAACGTAATTGCAGGGTATGTCATCCATGCCCATAGTCGATAGCGTCGATCACAAGGGCAGCAATCACCATCTCCTAAGCAAGCCATGCATGTGGCCTCACCATCTCCCGACGTACCCCAAGTCCCCTTACCAAGGAAGCTCCGATCGCAAGGGCAGCAATCACCATCTCCTAAGCAAGCCATGCATGTGGCCTCACCATCTCCTGACGTACCCCAAGTCCCCTCGCCAAGGAAGCTCCGATCACAAGGGCAAGAAGCCATGCACGTGGCATCACCATCTCCTCAGCCAGCCATGCATACAGCATCACCATCCCCCGAGACACCCCAAGTGCCATTGCCAAGGAAGCTCCGATCGCAAGGGGAACAAGCCATGCACATGCCATCACCACTCTCCCCTCAGCCAACCATGCATGTAGCATCGCCATCTCCTGAGACACCCCACGTGCCCTCACCAAGGAAGCTCCGCTCTGGCAAGTTTGTTCCTGTGCGCAAATTTGTGGTGCCACCGGCTCCCAGAAAGCAAGCAAAGACGCAACAATCTCCAACCAAGAAACGACTGCCATTTGTTCACATCAATCGGATGCTTTCAAGGGAGTTCACTTGTAAGTTTTTATTTTTCGCATGTAAGTGGTTTCAATTTATTTTAGCACCGAGGTTTAATTGCATTGCCTAAACAACAGTTAACCACGATGCAGGTACGGTGTCGTGCTACTGCGCATCCGAGCCATAAACACCTCCATTTTTGTTGTGCATCTGTGTTATCTTTTCGCGTGTGTTTCATTGTGTGTGATTACTGCATTGTCTTCCCGTCCTTTTCAGTACCTGCATCCAATGTACATACTCCACTTGTGTGTTTGTGTTTGCGTGTGTTTCTATTTGCGTGCATGTTGTGTGTGTGCTAGAAAAATATGAAAAACTGATGCCAAAGAATATTATTATGCTGTCAATTTTAATGATGAATTCTAAGAAAAGCGCAGGACAGGCTTCAAATTCCCAAAACAAACAAGATGTGCTTTGGCGTTGGAGACCCCCAAAAACAAGGGGACATCGAAGTTGATATCGAAGATGGAGATGATGGTGAAATTATGAAGTTTGTCTAAGGCTTTTGGGACTTAAGCAAATCTTGCATTCCCAAATGAAGGTGACATGAATGATGAGAATTACGTGGATCACCTTGCTAATAGGAGCAACTAAATTTGTTGGGCCTTTTTGGGGGCCTGTTTATTCTGGGAAAAGGGGAGCTTTTTCGCTCTCTAACGGGGAGGAAAGTAGAAGCTACAGAGGAGAACTGGAGGAAGGCTATCGACAAGGAGGGACAACATGGATGGAGCTGCTGTAGGTGAGGAAGGCAAAGGAAGTAGAAGACCTGTTGACTTACAGTCATGCAGAGGACAACGATGGGATTAGAGAGGACCTCAATGCAGCAAGTGTTTCATTTAGAGTGTTTGCTCGGATGTCTCAACAATCATATCCCATACGGTGCTCCAATAAAGTAGTAACTAAGAAGATGACCTTCTGCCTGTTCATGGACTTGAACAACAGGAAAAGTTCAAAGCTTTTGTTGTGCGCCTGATGCTTACTAGTCCACCTCTTTGTGAATTGGTTGATGAAAAAAATAAGCTTGACGTTCAAATTATTTGTGAAGCTTCCATCAGGCTCTGTCTTTTGATCAACACAAGATCTGGAGGTTGTGAGGTCCGAGGTTTCATACTTGAGATATGGGCTGATGGTTAAGCTTATAATTGATAAGAAGAGTTCAGTTTATGGCCATACCATGGAATCCTTATGTGAAGGAGTTTGACACTCCCAATTGTGATTAATATTCCGAGAGTTTCTACTGTTGCTTTAGAGGAAAGATCTACTTCTAGAGAGGCGACCTGTAGCTCCACAGTCCGAGAAGGGCTCAAAATCAAGAGCCATCCTTGCAAGGTTGACTCCATCTGGAATATTTGTTGATCATGGGATCAGTATTGCCCGTTCTGAGGGCGGCAACTCTTCAGGGCCAACGCCTGCTGGAATGTGGGCATTTCGTCAATTTCTGGTGGAACGGTTGATGAAGCATGTCTCAGCTTTAAAAGGCTATATTGAGGATGTGAAGCTTTTGGCTCAGGGTGCAAATCAAGATGATGAGCTCATTGATTACTACAATCAGTTGCGAAATGGAATGTTGGAAGCTTATTCAGGAATTTCCCAAGGATTCAAGAACACAAAGCCGGAGCTGATGTTACCATATGCGGGCCATATTTTGCAGTTCATTGAAAGCATTGCTGCAGATGTACACAAGGATGATGCAGTCACAAAGGCAGCAGTAGGTGTTTTGGGTGATTTAGCTGATACCTTGGGTGCTAGTGTTGCAGCTTTGTTTCACTCTTCATCATTCTACAAGAACTTTCTGTAGCAGTGCCAGGCATCTAATGATTAGCAGCAGCTGAAAGAGACAACAGATTGGGCATCCTTGACTATTAACCGCATTCTATCTGGATGAAATTGAATGCAGTAGTCTTCATCCGATTCTTCTGTATAAGTTTGTAGCACATTGTTTACATAAACATCCTCGTCCATTGTGTTTTGCAAATAAGTTGGGATGATGGTGTTGTGCTGGTTTGCCCGTTTGACAGTGTTGGCATCTTTGCCACTACTGTTGCAGCACTAAGGTTGATTGGACATTTTTCTATTGTACTGAGGGTTGGAGTTGAATACATGTATCAGAGTAACTGGTGGTGAAAAAGGTCATGTTAAATGCTGAAGATGCTCGACTGTAATTTTGAATATGCTGTTGCAGTTGATGATGAGGATGTACCAGAGCTTGTAGAAGGAGAAACATTCTAACCAGCTTGCTTACAGATCAACCTAATCTCTATTAACACCTAAAGAAGAGTGGAGACAGGGAAATTGGCAAATCTTTGGCTACCAAGGTGTGGCTCACTTGTTGAGATACCAACAAGATGTTGTATCAAAAAACTGTTCATGACAGCATTTAATGTACATGACATGTTCAGGATACTTTGACACCTTATGAACTGATGAAGCTACAAAATCTTTGTCCAAAAAGCTATATGCTGAGATAAAAAGGACTTGAACAAAATTTGTTTGTTGACAAGCAATATAGTGTTCTTTGGCATCAAAAATTTGAGTTCTTCTTGTTAGCCTCTTTTCTTGCTACAACTTGAACCCCGTGTTTAGCAGCTCTTGCATGAACTCTATGACAACGGAAGAGCCTGCAAACGATCTTGCCCAGGAAGAGGATCATGTCCCTAACAACAGGCCTTTGGCTGATCTTGCCGATGAGGAAGATCAAGCCGCTGCCAGGTCTGCCGATGATATTCGTGATGAAGAACATCAAGTCCCTGCTGCTGACTCGTTGGCCGGTTCGAGGTTGGCACCAAGTGAGTACATTGCATGCCCATTTGGGATGATTTTAAAAATGTACACTATGGATTTCTCATTGTTCTTGTCTGCAGATCAGAAACTTGCGTCAGAAAATATTGCGTATGAATGCTGTCATCAAGTCAGATTGAATTCTGAACATTGTTGTTGTGCCATTTTGATGCTTTGCCAGGCGAAACGACGACAAGTGCAGACACACATGGCATTGACTGAGGTGGTCCTAGAGCACGCCCTGGGCCTATGCACCCCACGGATGATGGTATCGTCCGAGCCTTCGAGATTGTCTTTGACAAGAATGGTTGATTGGCTCGTTGGTGCACTTGTGACCAGTTCTGCAGCAAGCGCACACACTTCTACTATCGACGCTCAGCCATGGAGGAACATTTAAAAGCTGCGCATGGCCTAAACATTGCAGTCCCTGCTAGAGGTAGAAGAGGGCCTACTGATGCACGTGTATACGGCACCCACACGGAGTACGAGGAGCATTGTAGCCGCCAGAGATTCGAGGATGTGGAATTCAAGTGGCAGAAAAATAGAAAAAAGCATGAGACTGATTCAATGGTCAAAGGATGGAGAATATACAATGAGTTGCCAGATTCTCAGAGGATGGGAGGTCCGGAGCAATGAGTGGATGCGTACATGGCAGAACAGATGAAAAGATACGATGCAAAGAAGGATTATCACATAAAGAGGATCCGTGCTCGCATTGCCGTAGGATTCGATAGATATGTAAGTGTATCTCTGTTCTTCAGTTTTTTTGCAGTTGACTTTACTGGTTTCCGTTGATTTTTCTGCAATTGACTTACTTTTCTGCACTGCCAACAGCAGAGGACTGCAAGCACAGATGTTGGGGGCCCAGCTTGGACGCAGTCATCGCACCATGCACAGTCGATAGACGCCGCAGATCAAGAGGATGCTACTACAGAATACATTATTGCGAACACACCCATGGAGCTCTTATCGCCAGAGGGGCCTTCATTGTCGATCGCATCTTACGACATTACTGTTTTGTCTGGTCGTGTGCTATATGCATTTTCTGATGGTGACAGGGACACACGGAGGATCATGTTCGTATACGATTGATTCCGCTTGTGGATACCTATTTGCCTGCTTCTTTGATTTAACACTTTGATTATGTTGTGTAGATATCGATTCAAGTCAACACGCCTCCAACTGGAGTTGCCAGTACAGGGGGACTTCTTTGAACAATTGAAAGATCCCGCACAGCCGGCCAGCACCTTGGACATGAACTTCTTTGCGCTGTGGATGGAGTTCAGCCTGCAAGAGGAAATAAGCTGCAAATTCTAGATTGTTGATCCCCTGTGGGTTGGCTTGGCAGGCACTGCATCTACGAAGTCGAGCTTGGCCAACTTTATGTCTCCGATTGATGAGCTATGTGACATTGTGTTTTTACCCCTGGTCATGAGCGGTCATTGGACATTGTTTGTGTGCTTCAACTGTTTGGGGCATGGGGTGACTCAGTTGCATCAGAAGCCGGGGCTGCTATTCTTGGATCCTATGAACAAGCCACCCACTCCATTGATGTGTGAGATGGCTAAGCTGGCCGTGGAGTAGATATGGGCTGCGGAGCGTCGCCATGAAACCATACTAAGCAACCCTCTTGTGCAAGCGGTAATACCGTGCCAACCAAATGCCGTTGATTGCTGGTATTATGTGATGCATTGCATGCGCCTGCTAGTGGAGGCTTGTTTGCAGGGAGTGGTTACGGCATCTTTTGTGAGTATATTTAGTACATGCACTAATATGGATTGATTTAGGTCAACTCAATCTAATCTGAATCCTTGTCTTCATGCAGCTGACAAAGCAATGGTTCGAGCACGATGATGTTGTGCAGATGAGGACCTTGAGTCAGTGGGTTTCTCGCGTGGCCGGCAGCATCTGAGTGGGTGCTGATCTCCAACCATAGTTTCATGGGATGTTTTTGAACTGTGGACCTGGGGATGGGTAGAATGCATTGTACATGTCAGGCAATTCTGGCAAGGCTCTTGTAAAGACTTCATGTTTGCATTAACAGCAGTTGACTATGCATCCACTTTCTCTTGAGGCGGATCAATTTTGGCTTTGTAAACTGTCAGCTTCCATTGACACTTTCATGTGGCTTGTAAACTGTCGATATTCAATAAGAAGATTACATATTTCTATTTGCAGCTTTGATGTCTGCCCTGAGTTAATTTTACAATTCATGGTAAATTTTGACTACGCCATTTGGGGCTGTGACACGTCTATGTAAACGAGGCGTATTACGCAGTTTTTACTCTGGTTCTATTTCGACTTTAACTTTGGTTCCGTTTGTGTGGGCTTGGCAACCTCCCGCTGGTCAATAGTCGATAGTAGGAATGCGTGCTCGTTTTCATGTAGACCAGTTGCAGCCATTGCGGGTGACGAGGTTGGAAAGTGGGTTTGCTTGAGCGCGCACATTGACGTGCCACATTTGCGATATGTGCAGGTTGCGTACGAGCTGTTTCTGCAGTTGTATTAATGCCACTCTCTAGTTGCCCCCCTTGCAACACGGGCACTGGACATGTACGTTGAGGGACGAGGCATGTAATGCATGCCTGTACAGTGCAATCAGTTGCAACATAGCACACTGTCATCCAGCATATCAGGGTGCTAGTCTTCACAAGTGCACCTTTTGCTCTCACCTATGGAATCCGAAGACCTACCAAACCTTTTTGCGATTTAGACTATTCTAGTAGTTCACCCTTACCCTGCAGAAAACCTACTTTCCAGATACAACGCACTGAAACAATGTCCATAACAAAGTAAGACCTGCTTACCAAACATAAATGTCAAATCAGTGTCCATTACGGCATTTAATCTGGCGCATCGGCAATATGCTAGCAGGTATATTCAGGTGGCACTAGGTAACTTTACTTGGGACTGCCACAAAAGAGAAATATCAAATGCTTGCTAATAAGACAAGTGAAACACTCAGAGTTGAAAGTGTCATCGAGGGACATCATTAGGTGGCATCACAATGGACAGAGCTACATATAGGTGATTCATTGGCGAATCGCGATTGTATTGCTAGGGAGGGGGCTCGGTTGATTTATTTAAGTTGTCTCACTAACTTTGTCTCAGAAATGGCAGTTTAACCTTTTTCCTATGATAACCATAAGTTTATCCTCAAGTCGAGAACGCCAGTTGTCCAAAGTCTAATAGCCAGTTCCATTCTTAGCCACACCTCAACCTTAACATTGGCAGAGATGTAGAATATCATGCTCTAGGAGGACCTGTAGTGAGACCCACTACACCTATCAACACCATTTCAAAATAGACTACTATTGATTGCAAAAGTGGTCTCACTGAGAAAAAGGTGCTAGCATACGTATGTTAATAGGTTAAAACAACACGTTGTAAACATGATCCAATCTTTTAACTAAGAGTCTACCAAAATGGCAACAAGTATAAAACGTGTTTGGCAGATAGGAAATATACAACTGTTTAGGGCACCAAAATAGACATCATGCTTAATAAATGGATATCCTAGCTCTCGCATGGCCAGAGGCAAACCTTTCAGAAAAAGTTTTGTTTGTAAAATCATGATCTTCAATAACAGGAATCATCTCATGCCAAACAATTACTTTTGCAGGCAACTTTATGGTACTCAGGAATTGAAAGTTTAAAAGCCTATGCTGAGTATGAGTCAAGAGATTTAGCAAAATATTCAAGCACCTCAACCTACCTAATATTGCAAGCAATACACACTTACATGGTGCACATTAAGGGTGTGTATGTATGCATGTAACATACATGTGTGGAGTGCACATGGTATACACATGCATGTCCCGCAATCAATTCAACAGCCTTTGACAGTGTCAATCAACAGAATCCTTGTCAAATAGGCTCACAGATTACCACAGGATCTTCCCAATTTGTTCCCTGCCTACAAAGAGACTATAAAGCTGATGGACACAACAGTTTTAATTAGGGGCAACCTAACACCACAAGGATATGGTAGGAAGGACATTGACAGAGCAGCAGCACCCATGATGCATAAAGTCTGGCATGCATCACTGAAACTAGAAGACAACAAACCGATAAACCAGTGTCTCTGTGAATTTATGGCTAGCTCAGAATTTAGTCTGAAATGGTACTTGTTTCTAGATCAACTACAGGTGTTATAGGCGATATCAAGTTGGAGCAGCCAGATAGATGCTAGGAACAGCAGCTCAATGATGGAAGCATAGGGACCATTTCCTATAGGTGTATCATGTTTCAAACCTTAAAATTTTTCTCATGTATGCAGTGTTTTGTCTTGCCTGCTATTTGTTTTGCCCCTACCCAGCAAAATAGGGAAAGAGCAATAAGCACATATATATTAAACAAATATACGCATGTTGACTTGTCTCAGAAAATCCACCAACGCCAGTCCAAATTTGATGCAAGAATCTATAAAATCACCTATAAGAATCAATTGCTCATATATATGCTGTCATTCGACATGTTCACAAAGACTGTCAAAGTTCAAATCACCTATAAGAACCGATTAGCCATATATAGATGTCGTCATTCCACATGTACACAAACAATCAAAGTTCAAGCTTGAATCACATACATATTATATCCGAAATCCAAAGTTTATGGCTAACATGTCATGAAAAATAACTCCACTGTCAAACCAAAAATTTAGACCGAAATGTAAAATAGTAAAACTCTAGAATCCCAATAGACAATCATCTTGTGTTCTTGAATTCTGTGTTCTTAAAAGCATATTTTGACAGTCGAGAAAGAATTTCTGCCTTTAAGCTTTTCATTAAATGTAGAAACACTCCAGTGCATAGAGATTGACCCACAGAATATATTAAAAGATCGAAATAGACCCAAAGCCCTTCCTCAGCATCATGCTGACAAAATAGCAAGGCTTTGAAAAATTTGTGAGGGATGATACAACACTATGCTGCATAGAGCTGTCAAGCAATCTGAATGTAGAAAAACAGGCTGTTGACTCGCACACACAGGAGCAGCCAGCTTTAAGAAGGGCAATCAGCACTTTTGAGATTTACAAAACCAAGGCAGCAGAAATAAAAGGAATCTTAAAAGTAATTTTGGAGTTACTGTATACCAAGTCTAGCAATATAATCATAGCAACCACCTCAGCATTGCCGAATGGTTTATCTCAGCTTCCACTAAAACCAAGCATAGGAGTGGACTTGAAGGAGTCTTAAGGATCCTCCCAGAAGTTCATGAGGCAGTTGAGGTCCTTCAAATTGATCAAAATCGCTTACAATAAAATAGAGAGCTCTCTAAAGGTGCAGTACTCTTGAAGTTCAAAAACAGTCAGCAGAAAATGACCTAACCATAAACATAACACTCATACTTTGATAATATTAGGCTAAGATTAAATGGAGTTTCGCAAGGGGTAAACCACCAGGTTGGACTAAGCAATCACCAAAGATGTGATAGATTGACATGCATTTGTGAATTCCAACATATTTGATGATCATGTGTACACTCTGTTGTGTGTCAACCCACAAACTTCACCACTGGTCTCTAGCTTGGACTGCTAAACTTTTTTGTAGTACATGCACATATCCCAAAAGAACCTAATGTTTTAATCTTAAAATATATTTTTACTCCTGTAGGCCTTACCTAGGCCTGAAAAGGATGCATACATATCCAAGAGAAGCCACAAACATAGCAGCGCCACTAAAAGCATCCACAAATAGCCTCTCTGCCATAAGCATTGAGAATATATAAGCTTCTAGCGAGATTCCCAGTAAACACTATACCGCTATCATGCATAAGACATGGACCAAGCAACAGGTACCATCAAAAGTAACTTGGCATCCAACTTTGGCGATGCTAAACAGAAGCTAGATTTTTCTTTACCAGTGAGACATAAAGCACATGCAAATACATCACCAAAGACTGCTGACCTTTCCAATGCCTTTGACAACTGAGAGACATCATTGGCACATGTGACCGAACCCCCATTAGGTGTACATTTTAAGAATATAAATAGGACATACCATGATGTAATGTGCTTCACTGCTTAGAAGCAACACTATCAAAATACTTGGTAGACACGGTATCAGTGGTAGACATAACACATCATAACCAAAGGGATCATAATGATTTGCCATTTTTTATCAATCATTGCATTGAGTTCAGCACCAAGAGCAGGTCCACCATATTTTTGACATGCCCTTGTAGCAGTCGGCTAGTTTTGGTAATTTTCAGCTATTTATAGCTGGCCCAATTTATTGGCAGATACATTGTCTTGCAAATTTCAGCACTCTCCGACATCCAGTGGCACTCCTCCCTCGTCCAGTGCTTCTCTCTGTCATCAGCTTCATCCAGTGCCCTCGCTCTGTTGATAAACATGGATCTAGAGCTAGTTAACTATGGTGGATGCAAATCAAACACACGATAATTATAAAAAATGAGAGATTGAAACTCAAGTGAATTAGGTTCCAAGATAGATTAGCTTGGACTCATAAACACAATCTTGAGTGAATTAGGTTCCAAGATGGCAGCCATGGAACCTTGGCCTCAAGCTCAGAAATCCTGAAGATTTTGGTCTCTCCTTGGTCCCCGAGAGTCCCTCTTAAACATTGCTCGAGATTTCAGCCATCAAGAAGAACGGGAAGAAGATCACAAGCAAGGTTTGAAGGCATGCACTTGTGGGCAGCCATGGCTATGGAGTAGGACCTCCATTTCAGCAAGAACTCTCATGGGGAGGTCCTGAACCATCCTGCCCCAAGCTTGATTTCACCCTTTCTTGAGGAAGCATACCCATTTTGGAGCCATGGAGCATTCGGGATCAAATGGAGCTCTCATGGAGGACTAAGGTGGCATCAGTGGCTGCCTTCTTCTCCAAAGACTCAAGGTAACTGACTCTTGGCTCTCATTCTCTCCGTTTAAGCCTCTTGTTGAATCCCATCCAATTGTTTGAGAGAATGTATGAGTCCAAGTAGATAATAGGAGACCGAGACCTTGAATGCATGCTGATTCTCACGTCCCAGTCATTTCTCTTTGATCTTATAGTGCTGAAATGGATTTTACTCATACTAAAGCTTCATTGTGATTATATTTTGCTTACCCATAGGCTTTTTGTGAATTGGCTGAGCCAAGAAGTGAAAAAAAATCCGTTGTATAAGGGTGAGTAGGCAGTGAGTCACTGCCGATAAGCTCCCTATCCCTATTTCCCATTCCAATTCCATGCACTTCATGAAAAGCCCAAAATTTTGATTCCAAAAATACATTTCATGCTGGTTGTTTAATTAATAAATGTCTGCCATGTATATTCTGGGTGAGGAAAAGCCCAATGCCAGGCGAGGTGGCAAGACAAAAGAGGGGTGACCCCCCCTTGCCATCAAAGACCCTGAAGGGGTGCACAACCCGGCCCGAAGGGAACTTTTCCTACCTCCCGGTGATCCGGAGCCCAAAGAATTATTGCAGGTGCAGGTGCATTTGATGGAATAGCCCGAACCCTGATCACTTGAGCCTACAAACCCCTACATGCATTGGTAATGTCATAAACCGCTTGCTAATGTATGGTGGATGCAATGCAAGAAGGGCAGGGAAGGCAGTATGGAACTGGTCTAAGCAATAAGCTATGGATGCAAAGAATGTATGGCTTTATGGGGCATTGAGAGCCACCATTGAGGCCCTACATGTCTGGGATAAGACCCTCACCATTGGGATAAAGAATGCTTCTTGAGGGAGCCTTTGCAGGATATTGCAGACAGCTAGTCCTACACAGTCAGCCCACAAGAATTGTTTACAGCAAAGCCTCTTTGTGTGACTGAGCGCAAGCTCTATAGCTTGACTCGAAGAGGGAATTTTTCCCTTCGATCTGAGCTAAAAATCTCCCCATTCCGCCCTACGGTTTGGGAGATACACTACAGGTAGCGGTCCTACATAGTTAGCCCACAAAAAGTGATTACAGCAAAGCCCTGATCATTTACTATCGGAGATATTTTTACATAGCCTCCTAGAGGGGATCGAGGGCTTTCATTTGAATCATAAAGTTTGGCAATCGGAGTTCCCTAGCTCAAGTTATCATCATTTCTGTAACAGGGGGTCTGGTAGACTGCACTTGGGATGGTAGGCCACAAGGGTAAAGCAAAGGCCCAGGAGGAATTTCAGCGTGAAATAAGGGACTCCCGTGCCTCAATGAACGATCCTAGCTCAGCCCAGGAGGATCGTGAAGACTTGTTTGAAGAAGGTGCCCCCAAGATAGATCGCTTATCTCTGCTCAACCAAACCCTATGCCAACATGAGACCCGTCATGCTGATCGACATAGAGAGATGGAGCAACGCCACAGGGAGATGGAAACCCGCCAAGATCAGCGTCATTTCAAGATGATGGCCAAGATGGACTTATTCTTAGAGCGCATGGGCGCCCTCATTCCCGTCATTGCCCCCCCCTCGGATCGACCCAAGGAGTATGTCCCTCCCCGTGAGGCTAACCGCCCTTCCCCCTTGGAGACCAGGCACAGCCCACAAGGTCTTGGTGGTACCCATGGCATTTCCCATAGCACTTATGAGACGGGTGAGCCCTCCTCTCGGCATGATGAGCCCCTCCTTCCCTCCCTCGTTACGGATCCTTCCAGCCCGTCATTGGCACCCCAACTCCCCCGTAATGGAAGCTACTTGCACACTCAAGGGAATGGCCCCAATGCAAACCTTGGGCAGCATGGATTGCACGGAGTGCATGGGCAGCATGCATATGGCAATGGGCAGCATGTCTATGGTAATGGGAAGCATGGACATTTTGGACAGCAATGTCCTAATGGGCAATTTGGTCCTCATGTAATGCACAGGCAGCATGGCCCCCATGGGAATTTTGGACAGCAAGGCATGTATGGGCAGCATGTAGCACATGGCATTCATGGGCAACCAGGCCCAAATGAGCTGCGTGACAAGATCATGTTTACAAAATTCAATGGGCAATCCTCATCCCCAGCTGAACTAGAGGAATGGACCTCTAAATTGGAAGCCTACTTTCTCATCTACCCTCGTACCAATGAAGCAAAGATCATTTTTGCCTCCCTTCATTTAGAAGGTTTTGCCCACACATAGTGGAGATTTGTTCAACGAGAAAACCAGCAGTTTTGTAATTGGGAAGAGTTCAAGATGCATATGATCCAAGTTTTTGTCTCCCCGGTGGAAAAAGAACGCTTGGCTAGGCAATGGTATCAGTTTGATCAGCGAAATCTCACCGTGAGGGAGTACACCAACCAGTTTATGAACTTATGCATGTATGTTGAGGCAGTTAGTGATGAGGCCAAATTGCATAAATACATTTATGGGCTGGATGCGCATCTGCCACTTAAATATCCTTTAGCTAATCCTAACTTATCAGGTCCTATTGCACATCTATTTCCCTTTGCTCACAAGAAATGAAACAAATAGCATGCTTTATGTGTAACAAACAATATTTTTTGCTTATAATGATGCATTTTCCTAGATGTTTAATGTAGGTTTTATGTGATTCAAAAATTTATACTTTCTATATCTTTACTTTTGCGAAACCTTAAAACAATGCATCCTTTAGTATCACATCCTTAAATACCTCCACCACTTAAATATCCTTTAGCTAATCCCAAAATACCAGGTTTAATGTTTATATATTATAATAAGAAATCACTCACATCTATAAGATCTTATTGAGCTCTCTCTCTCTCTCTCTCTCTCTCTCTCTCTCTCTCTCTCTCTCTCTCTCTCTCTCTCTCTCTCTCTCTCTCTCTCTCTCTCTCTCTCTCTCTCTCTCTCTCTCTCTCTCTCTCTCTCTCTCTCTCTCTCTCTCTCTCTCTCTCTCTCTCTCTCTCTCTCTCTCTCTCTCTCTCTACACCCCCATTATCGATAGGCACTCCTAGTATATGTTTTATGCATTTATGCATGACAACCCCTTTGATATATACACACATGCAAATCATGTTTACATATGCCAAAATAATTAAGTATTTAGTTAAAATGTCCATCTTGTAGTATTGCTATCCTTGTTATTAATTACATGTGCTAAAAAGAAACATGGATATTCTATATTCTCGAAAGATTTATTAAAACTATATCCATTTCTATATCTTCTTTTGTCAAATTCTCATGTAAGATGACCATCTTGTGGTATTCCTATCCTCGTCAATAATTATTTATTTGTGCTAGACGCGTGCAAGTGTGGGTGTCAAAGTGACTATACAATAAAGATATGCACTGTTCTCCTCTTCCTCCCCCTCTCTCTCTCTCTCTCTCTCTCTCTCTCTCTCTCTCTCTCTCTCTCTCTCTCTCTCTCTCTCTCTCTCTCTCTCTCTCTCTCTCTCTCTCTCTCTCTCTCTCTCTCTCTCTCTCTCTCTCTCTCTCTCTCTCTCTCTCTCTCTCTCTCTCTCTCTCTCTCTCTCTAAATGCATTCCCTACAAATATATGTATTTTTTGCAAGGCGCTAAACTAATGCAAGTGCAAGTTTGAAAGTGCTTGCATAGCATGGATATGCATCTTTCCATTGTCCCACCCATCTCTTCCCCCAATATCATTGGTTGCATAAGATACATACAGACTTTTATAACATCATTGGTTGTCACATCAATGATGGAAATTACATACTCTATACACTACAAAAATAAGACATTCCCACAATACATTATTTAATTGTAGAATATAAATGCTTAGCATATATAAATGCCATTTGAGAAATCTTAAAAATCAAAAAGGCAATGAGGAAATACATGAATGGAAAATGATCTTATGATATTATGTATGTGATATCATCACTAGAGAAACTCAAAAGCACCATATCCCAAAGAAACCTATAATAACATGGGTGTGCTTGACATGAATTGTGTTACTCACTTAAGCAAACTGCACCATATCCCAAAGCAACCCATAGTAACATGAGTGTGCTTGACATGGATTGTGTTATTCACTTAGGCAAACTGGTAGGCCATGGATGTAGCACATGCTAAATACCATTTCTCTTATACATCACCATTCCTATAAGATTGTTTGCCTCTATATCTAGTGTGAGATATATATAAACCAAGAGATAGAAGAATAATCCTTAACAATCTCATGGCTTAGGTCTCTATAGCTTCCCCGTAAGTTACCACTTTCTCTCTACTTGCTTACAAGACCCATTTAGAAATTTTGGCATGCATTCTTCATTTGAGTGATGTGCTAAAATGATGGAGGTTACTTGAAAGATGGCAAGAGAATATGAGTAGTGTGTAGCTATTATAAATAAATGGCTTTTTAAAAAGAAAGCATTCAATTAAATCAATGGTTTGTGTTATGAATTGGTTAGAAATGTTTACACGTATCATAATAGAAAGTTTGAATTCTCTCGAAAGATGTTGGTGGAACTTTAATAGTTGAGTTGAGGAATAAGTGTTCAAGAACACACAAAGCATAATAAATATTTCATTAAAAGGGATGGTGGAAGACATAAGAACTCAAGAATGAGTAGATATGGAGTGAGTGAGAGAGATGTGAACATCAAACTACTTAGCATAATACAATGGTCTAGACATGGAAGAAACAAAGTAGTGGGTACCAAAGGATGGATAGTCAAACAACCGACCTAAAGTGGCCAAACATGAAACTCTAGCCTTAGGCAATCGAACATCCCCTAGACTCTGGTGGTCTCATAACTAGAGATATCAAGGAATATTTCAATGTTGTAAAAAAAGCCTTTAAAATACTAATCTCATTTTCACTAAAAACACGATGATATGAAATGTATTCATCAAGTCTATGGGAATTCTTTATCACTCTCTAAACAACCATCACCCCTAATACAACCTATAAGTTGTAAATTAGCTTGATATTTTTTTGCTATAGATTTTGGGATCTTCATAGACTTCGGAATTAGTATATACTATAACTGTAAGGCAATTCCATTTGTGACTCTTAGTCTCCAACTCCACTGTATAATATCCACATGCTCCCATTGCTTAGGATCCTTTCTATTGCTTCTCCAAATTTTCTTCCAACAATCTTGATATACTTCTACATTAGTAGCATTCTTATTCCTTGTAATATGAGAGAGGGATTTTATGACTTGAGAAGTGCCAAAAATGTGCAAAATTTTGTCAATTTGAAGCATAAAAAAGATGGATCTTGCAATGGTCTCATATTTTTCATAATTTTTTCAGATGTCAAAATAAGGTGGAACAAGTTTTAAGCAGTGTGGGGCTTCTAGATGTTAGGAAAAAATTTTCAGTATGTAATTTGGTCGTTGGACGCCAAAGTAGCCCCAAAGGCCGGGAGGCACAAGGTCCAAATGGAAGTGTAAAAGAACTCCAAAATTAAAGAGTGGTGACCTTTGGGGGTTCAAAGGCCCCTAAAAAAAATTCAAGGGGGGGGGGGGGGGGGCGCTATTATTTTCAATCATGTGAAAAAAATGACACCCTCTCCTTCCTAGCAATGATTTGATGGAGAGGGGCCTTTGGTGTTGAAGAACAACCACCTAATCAGACCACAGGAGCCTCTTGGTTGAAATTTTCATTCCATTTCACAGGTTGTGGCTCTACAATTGATGGCGTGATCGTGAAGATTGAAAGTTAGTCTTTCTCTCTCCTACAATGGGATGTTTCATGCAAGAATTAATTGAAAAAGACCGAGATGATCGGTTATTCGGCTTAAACTGGTTGTCCATAAAATCAATTCTGGAGACTTGAAATCTAAAAAATGGTGGTAAGCTTCTTTTTAATAGAAATTTGAATTCTTTTTTATAATTCATGGTGTGAATCTTGTTCATATGCGATGGAAATTTGTTTGAGACTTGGTTATAATGTGTTTGAGGGCTGTGAAACATAAAATGCAGAACTT
Organism: Lygodium microphyllum; assembly: GCF_053477565.2. Classification (NCBI taxonomy): domain Eukaryota; kingdom Viridiplantae; phylum Streptophyta; class Polypodiopsida; order Schizaeales; family Lygodiaceae; genus Lygodium; species Lygodium microphyllum. Next base: position 187,557,165 of record NC_141136.1, read on the forward strand.
GTGTCTATGCATGTGATTTATTAATTTTTAGAACTCCGAAATGCGGTTTAAGGGAAAAAATGATATTTTCTTGGTTTCAAAAAATCAAATCATGTTGGTGTGGGATAAAATTAAATATGAAGATGTATTAAAGATTTAATTAATTCCTTGACTTAGAATAATTTAAAAATATATTTTATATAAATATACAAAGGAAAAATACTCAAAAAATATGATTTTGAGCCAAAGAAAATAAGGAAAAAATAGTTGTATCTGAAAAATTATGAAAAAATAGAGGCATATTTGTGCAAGTATAATGAAGGTAAAGCATGAGGATAGGACTCAGTTTATTTTCGTTTTTATATCAAAGTGTGTATTGATCACTTTTGATATAAAGAAATATACATGAAATACCCTTTTAACCTACCCATCGAATGCAAAATCTTAAGCGATAGGAAAAAAGGGATTATGGAAGTTAAGTAGCATTTGAATATTGATTTTTTCAACATATAGGATTCTTCACTTTAAGTCTTAAAAAGAGCAGTAGCACGAGTTATTTCGATGCTGCCTTAGCAATAAAGCAATAGGCTAGAGTGAAATCATGAAAGGGTTGTTTGTGCACATCCACATAGATTGATTTATAAGTTTACTTGTTTGAGCACATATGTCATTCACCTTGCATCCACATTTTCATACGTGGTATTAAGAGAATTATCTCTTGGATGCATAGCACTTGATTTCAAACGATTGATTCACATTGAGTGTGAGGACTCCTTGAGCTATAGGTCTACTATTATCATTTCCTTTGGGGACTGATTTGGTGAGGATTATATTATCTTATGAAACGTTTGATCAAAAGAGGGAACTATGTTACATATAAGTTATATGTTGAAACAGTGCATATCATGAGGCTAATCCTTGGGGTGTAGGAGAGCCGTAGTGGGGCCACAACAATAAGCTAGGTGATGCTTGCGTAATTTGTATTATAAGGTACTAGTCATTGTTATGTTTGGATACTCCTTGTACTTGGAGTTGAGAAGGGCATTATGTTGGACTACAATCTAGAGATGGTATCTATAAATGCATTCTATTGGTAAATCAGTTCACAGTGACTATACACTCTTGGCCGCGAGGCCATGGGGTTGTTTAGGTGAGTATAGGAGGCTCAACTAGAGCCCTAGAGCTAGTGTCGGGGGATCCATTTTTTGTCCCGCCATGTGGTGCATTTTCTATGAGTTGCTAATAAGTGGTGGTTTTTAGATCTTGGTTAATTAGGAACTAGTCAATCAGCTTATGCCAAAGAGCCTTGAGATAGACCCATTATTTCCCAATAAACACTATCAAACAGAGATCCAAAACAAGAAAGAGTCGAAAGGGCTAGGTGGTGGGCTAAAATTCTTAGGACGTATTTCCCTCAATGTAGCAACCTGATACCCCTATGAGGGAGAGGTCATAGTGACCCTCGTGCCATAAACAGTCTATTCGAAGGAGGAGGAAGCTCTAGTACTTTCCTTTTTCTAGTAAGTCAGTCCACTTCAAGTGGAGTTATAGTCACATCGTTACAAACTCTTATAGAAAATACGATTGTCATTCTGGCATAACATATTGCAATTCCTGCAGGGACACTGGATTTGCCACCTTTAGGGTTTCCTCCACCCATCTATAATGGGTTAGCAGAGGAGGATGTGGATCTTCATATCAATGAGTTCCAAAAACTAATGTTTAATTATTGAATTCAGGATGAGGAATATCTAATGATGTTCTTTAACATGACCCTAAAAGGGAGGGCTACAGTGTGGTATCACGGGTTTATTCTTTACAGCCTTTTGAAGAGAATTTTCCCCCGAGAGAGGTGAAAAATATTGGTTATGTTGTGAGATGGATTGAGGATTCTCGTCTCGCGATTTGATTGCCAAAAGGCGCTAAGCCTATGTTTACTTGATCACAAGCAAAAGAAAGCAAACACTCAAAGAACTCAAAACGTTTTGATTTATTAATTCACAAAATTTGTTTACAAAAATTTGAATTCGTCTGGCTACTCAATGCTCGGAACAAATCCTTATCACATCACAAAGCCGTGCTCGCACTCCAGGATGCTCGCTCCAACTTTGCACCCAAGTACATATTGTCCAATCAAAAGAAGAAGACCAATTCTAGACTGCACAGCGCGGTTTATTCTCAATTGAAGCTTGGAACGATGAATCCTGCTAGAAGATGCTTAGGTGTGTCCAAAGCCACGTGCTTTCCACTCATTAGTTCCTAGAGAAAGGATCTAGGTCCTAACCCCTTATATAGATTTCTACACACATTGAGTTGGGCTTTTGAAAAGCTTTAATATCTTTCATCGTTTTTGTTTTTTAAAGGCTTTAAAATCTTTAAATGATTGTAAGAACTTGAATAAAAGCCTTTCAAATAAGCTTTTACGCTTTTCCTATTTCTTCCGTCACCTTTCGCTTCCGCTCCATTTTCCATGCTGATGGTGACACTGAATGGCATTAGTGTCTACCTTCGAGTTGATGCAATGGCTCCCGAGTCCCTATTATCTGCTGCATGCATGTTCTCCTTCTCTTATGCCGCCTCATGTACTTTGATTATCGTCCTCAGAGTGTATTAGTATGCTGGTCTAAACTCCACAAGCACCGTGACTTTGAGTATGGTAGAGAGAGGTCCTGCGTTAAGAATCTTAGGGTTGCGGAAGTTATTTGTGCCTCCGAGAGAGCTCTCAGAGGAAAAGCAGGGCAAATCAGTGCTCATTGTGCTGCTTCCGCCATAGCCAGCCACCCTCGACCTTTAGTTTATTCTGCAGTACAATAAGGCTCTATCTACATTTTCCACATAAGAAATTTCTGCATACATCGTGCATAGTTTTGTAAAATACGTTTATTTGGTGATGAAATGTTCAAACGACTGTGATGAAGGAAAAAAACTTGAAAGTCTATTTTCCCTCTCCCCCTCAAATGTCCGTCTAGCTCTTTTTGGACATGGATTTCGACTTCCTTTTTGCAACTTTGGCTTCTGTTTTTAGCGCATCTAGAATGCTTCTTTTTTATCATCACCTTCATCCACCAATCAAACACGCTCGCCCCACCTCCAAAAGGAGGGCCTCCCATAAATGGTGTTCAACATATCCAAAGATTAACGTATTCCGCAAGACAATGTCTCGAACTTTTTTCTAGTCTATGATTGACAATCAAAGAATATATCTCTTGACCCCTTGTCATGTAATTTAAACTATTGCAAGCTTTCAAAATGCAAAAAAACTTGCTTGCATGTATGGGTGCATCATCCAACTGGAGAAGCTGAGAACATTGTGGCATTTCCTCATCAGACCCAGATCCATACATATCCACAAGCATGCTAGCTATGTGCAAGTTTGGTTCTAATCCCCTTTTGGTTACTTCTGCATGTAATTCTTGGCCTGTCACACTAACATCCCTAAAGTGATACAAGCTCTGAAGCTGCAAGCAAAGGTGACAGAAACAAGAGAAGTTCCCTCTAATTGCAATTGCTGATAACAATTCATCACTACCTCCTCAAGCCCCTTCTCTATATAATGCACAATCAGTGCTTTCCATATAGCTGTATCTTGAAGTGGCAAAGTGCCAAATGCCTTGGTTGCCTTTGCTAGCAAGCCACATTTTTTATACATAATAACTAGTCCATTGTGTAAGCAAGGCTCTTTTTCCATTGCCCTTTTCACTATTTTAGAGTGTGTGAATTCACCTAATTCAAAAGCTCCCATTGTACTGCAAGCTTTCAAGATGAAAACATACATAAGTGCATCCACAATGACATCTTCCAACTGCATTTGTTTGAAAACCATGAGCATCTCATCATCAAGACCATGTTCAACATATGCTGTAGTTAATGCATTCCACGAATTAATTTCAATTTTCATATGAATCTTATTAAATACTTGTCGTGCTTCTGCAAGCAATCTACATTTACCACACATGTACACAAGTGTGTTGGCCACTCAGGGGGGTCACTCATGAATATATGTATATATAACGTGAGTTCAAAAAAAATGGGTTTTTAAAATACCATTTTTATACATTATTTACATACAAAAGGGTGTCATATAAAGGGATTACTTACAGGTTGAATAGAAAAGGGTTGTGTTTTATTCAAGAAAAATTTACAGATTAGGATATTTATAAATAAGCCATGAATGCACATTATATAGAGAATATATATATAGTGAACCCCCCGAGCCGTGCGTACTCTTATACACACAAATGTAGTGAGCTTACCTTTGAATTTGATTGAGTGCTTCCTCTCATGAATCCGAGGGCCAGTTAGTTTGCAGTGAAATGTGCTATTTCCTTAGGCCAAGAGGGCTCTATGTCTGTTTGGTGCATATATGTTTAATGATTTGCTGTTTTAGTGATTGCATCATACAAGTTGACGAAGTCACTAGAGGGAGCCTTTGCTACGCAGACGCTTCTTGTGGCCATTCTAGGTGGTTTCGTCCCCTTTCCGAGTCTTTTTCCCTTAAGCAAATAATGATACATGTGTATATAAGGGTGCTTTCTTTTTGCCTGTTGGAGACCGAAAATCAAGGCATGAAGTCTCAGGTTTAGGTTATGTATGTTTGGGGGGAGGCTGGGGGGAGGCCTGAGTAATCATTGCCTCCTATATCGGCATTGTCAGGCAGTGAAAAACTTGTTTTAGACAGGAGTTCTAGTGACCCTGTTCTGCTAACCTGCTAGGCGGTTGTTCTAGGAGGTCTTGTTAGTGTGGGGCAGTTAGAGAAGCCTACTCAAACTAACCCAAAGAAAAAAAAAACCTAAATATTTGAAAGAAATTCTATGAAATACAGAGGTGTGTAAAAAGGGGTTCTAACCCTTATAAAAATAGAGAAGAAAGAAAAATCTTTAAGTAGTCGTTTATCGCCTTGTGAAGGCCTGGTAGGTTCCTGGGGACGAGACAAGACCCAGGGTCGATGCCTTGTCTTCCCGGGGGTGGCAACTAGCTGAAAAAGTAAAGTAAACAAAAGAAGGTTATAGAAAAAATAAAAGTGAGCGTTAGAAAATGATTAAGTGTTGCCTTGCACGGCGGGCTTGGAAGGTTCTTGGGTACCGAGACAGGACTTGAGGCCAACGCCTTGTTCTCCTTGGGTCACTACACTCAACTCCCTCCTTTTTACACGCTCGAGTATGAAAAAATAAAACCTCAAAGGAACATGGGCTAAAAGCAAATATTTCTTAATCAGGCTATAGGAGTCCTTGCCTCGTAGGAGCTCCTAGTTGAGTTGTCCTTAGTTAGGTAGGTAGTTTAGACCACCACTCAGGATGACCTCTTTGATAGTTCTTTTTAGCTTGGTTGTGTTGGAGCAGTTGGTTAGTGGCTCGCTTTGGGCCTTCTATTAGATTATGCTGGGCCTACTCCTTGTGGATTTCATGCCTTGGTTTTGTCAGGGGATCGGGTGAGAGCTGTGATGTGTTTTTGTGGGAGCTTTCGCTCAACCGCTGCCAAGACCCACGGACCACTTATTGCTTCAAGTGTTTCAAGCGAGCTCTAATGGCTATCTCTCACCTAGCCGACGTGCCATCGATCCTACGAGTGTAGTGAGCTTACCTTGATGCCAATGTGAGTAGCCTCCTCTCTTGCACACCTTGGTAGCTCCACGATTCTCGATGCTAGCTCAAGCATCCTCAAGCCTCCTCCATCTCCAAGCTCCATCCTCCATAGCCGTGCGCGCAAGAGAAGAGAAGAGAAGAGAAGAGAAGAAGAGGAGAGGAGATGGTAAAGAGCTTTATCCTCTTGATCCCTCACTCCCACATACTCACTCCCTCACACTCTCACACTCCCTCTCTCAAGAGCACACACAAGCAAGAAGGAGAGAATAAGAGAAGAAGATGAAGACTCCTTTTGCCACATACCAAAAGAATGAGCTTCTCATTCACTTTTCAACTTTATATACAAAACCCTAAATCCCTTTTGGGCGGTCATCCCCTTTTTCCCTTTCTTACATGGCCGTCCGTAGCCTAGGCCCTTTTTCCCATTGTCATTCTATCTTCCTAGCTTCCTTTCCACCGCCCGTCTACATTTACAAATTGCACGGGTTAGAGCCCGGCGCTCCTTGAATTAAACCATGATGCGCTTGTGCTCTTTTACAATAGTTTGACTTGTGCTTTTCCTTGTTTGCCTTTGTCTTCCGTTTCTCTTTGGTCCCACAAAGAGTGGAGTATGTGCTTGCGGAAACTACCGATCCTTTGATAATGAGGAAGAGTCCTCCAATTTTTTTTTGCCTTGGCCTTTGTCTTTGTCTTCTGTTTTAGCTTTTCGGATTTTCCACCACCTGGCACTCTTTTACAAGGTTTCAGGGTGCACATTTGTATTTTAAAATGCACCTTTCTCCTTTTGCATTTTCCTTGGACTTTTAAGATTGCCCTTGCGCTTTTAGCCTTTTCTCCTCTTCTTTCTTCAGTCGAGCTACCTTTTTTCCGCCTTTGCCCTGCATCTTTTTTATTTCCTTTTGCTTTCTTTGTGTTGGGATTAACACTACCCCCCTCCTAGACGAGTGCCACTCCCATGGCACTCATCGTCGTAGGTAGCAAGCATTAGCATACACCGAAGATGTGGGTGGCAAGGACATCGGTTATTGCCATGGCAGAGTGTTGGTGGTGGTGGGGAGGAAGGTCGTTGGGGGCACGTTGGTGGGTTAAGTGGTGGTAGGTGGTAGGGTAATGGGAGTTGGTGGTAGGGATGTTCTTTGGGGGAGTACAAGTAGCGGTTTGGTGAGGATTCTGTACATGATGATTCGTGGCAGGCTTACCGGGTGATAAGGATGGGAATTCAGAGTTGAGTGTGGATGAAGAGCAAATGGCACATTCATTGGATCTTCAATGCCTGCAATTGAAGAATCTCTCATGTGGTCTCTCCCCAAGGGGTAGTGCTAATCGTCTTTATCATGCACAAGACATATTTTGATTAGTTTGGGAGATAAGTCGAACTCTAAGCGAGCCTGGAGTATTGTCCTGCACTTGAGGACCCAAACCGTGTATAGGTTATAGTATGAATATTAAGTGAGTACACTTGCATATTTGGGTATTACTTAGTTAGAAGACTGTCGGCCTGGTTCCTGGTATAGCAATGGGTCAGTGAAGCAAGGGGCTAAGTTGATGGAAAAATTTGTTGATGAATACGGGGAGTACACTTTAAGATTGCTTGAGACATCATTATGGTCTTGTCAAGGCAATGTAGCATAATTGAGCTCCTTGATGTCTTAGCTTTTGGTAGCTAGTGGCTACTTATAGTGCTTGAAAAGTATGGTGTACTTTTCCATTGTCTTTCATACCTTGCTTACCACTGTTGATTGTAATGGCATTGAGATGGAGTGCAAAAGAATTGTGCAAGTGGTTCAAAGTGACAGGTCTAACCATAGTTGAGGCGAGCTCCCGAGGTATGTCCTGCCCTTGATGTGCCCTGAACAATTGTGGGGGTTGTACAAAGGGCTAGGGGATTAGGGACGGAGCCAACCGACCAAGGGCACTGGACGTATCTCACTTAAGAACCCCTAACTGCAGTGCTTTGATCGTGGATGCTTCTCATTTCTCCGTTCTTTGTTGTCTTTTCTTTTTTTTTTCTTTTTTCTTTTCTTTTTTCTTTTCTTTTTTTTTCTTTTTTTGGCCAAAGTACAACCACTGCAATTTGCTGAGGCTATGAGCCTTTTTGGCTAGAAAATGTCAAGCCTAGAAGGCTCAAGAAATGGATATGACAATGATGATTGTGCCTGAGCCTCATAGTTAGGGGACCCGTTGTTGCGATATTGGTGCGATTGCGGGGACACCCATCGTGAGCTCACTGTAGCGCTTGGCCCAAGAAGAGAGTGTAGCCCATGACTATGCTTTGGTGCGTGCGATGTGGGTACTCATCGTGGCTGTGTTGCGGTTCATGTGTAGTTGGTGGTCTTGAGGTGGCCCCGTTGGACACGTTTGCGTGAAGACCTGTGTCATCTTGCATCCACTTGTCACTTCGTGAGAGTATATGCTCGCTTGCATTAAGTACATTGAACAAATGCAATCATGTTAAGACATAATTTTTCAGAAATCTATGATGTCTATTGGGATGCCTATTTCATTGCTTGTTAAGGTCGCATACAGTAATGAGAGGTAACGGAAATGTGTACAAGTGGGGATCTTTCCCCTTTACTCATCAAAAACAAAAAGTTATGGCATGTTGACTTGTCGAGCTACTTGTATATCATAGGGGTTTAGTCGATAGGTACGAGGCACGGTGAGTCTGGTTGGCTAGGCGACCTAGGCGGTGCTAGTGCGGGGTTCCCGTGAGGCTGGGCGGGGAACATGTCGGCCAGGACATGAATGGTGTAGTCTCGGACCGCTACCGTGTCCAGAATGTCTTTAAACAATTCATTAAATTCTGCCCTATCCCAGCCCTCCTTGTCACTTCGTGAGCACCTGGTGCCCAAGCGTGCATTGGGGGTCTGTGCCACTGGCATTGCCACATGCTGCACATTTCGTTGAGTCTCGACTTTCTTGGCCCGGGGATTCTTCAGCCTTCGTCCGGGACGGTGTCGCTTAGGGCCTCGCTTCTTCGCGTACCTTTTGAGGGTGGGCACGTAGCGCACTGGTGGCGGGGCACGTGCCACATGTTCCCGACGTGTGCGAAGAGCATTCTTGCATGCCAGCTGACCGTGGTTCTCCATGTTTTTCTCTGGAAACCTGCAAAATGCAATCCAAGAGTTAGGCTTTGATACAAGATAAGAGCGTTCCCACAGGAGGGACTTGGTGTGGGTTGTCAAACGTATGTGATTAGAAGAGGAAGTGCGGAACATGCTGGACTCTTGTAATGGTGTCCCTCTGGTCACTGACTACGAGCAGGTCTTGACTCATGCCGAGTTGGATCGGTTGGTGGTTCTACGTTTGGAAGGCTCCACCTCAAAAGGATAGGCCAAGGAGGGGATCGTGTACAGAGAGAGAGAGAGAGAGACTGCGCCCTGCTTACATCCTTAGGGATGTTGGACAGAGCTACCATGGTGGTAATGCGGAGCACATGCTCTTTGCCCGGAGGCGGGCATGATCTAGTGAACATGGAACCAGTCTAGCATAGCTTGGCAGCCTCGATTTGTCTGTCTGCGCTTAACTTGTTATGGCTTGTGTGTGTTGATAATGTCTACACAAGGTAATACGAAAATCATTGGATATATATGTGCACATACATTTTTTCGAGCCCTTGTCGCTTCACTAGGATAGAAACCAATGGTAGAACTCGGGATTGTACTGAAGCATGGCGCACGCATCTAGCACACGTGGTAGCTTACTTAATACTGATAAATATTTTGCCACATCGAGTAGCATGGAACCTTGTCCGAGTCTACTGGCAACATGTAACTCCTCCTCAACAAGAACTTTATCAAACAGAGGGTTTTCTTGGCCTGGTTTCGGCCAAGTCCTTGCCCCGAATGGCAGTCAGCACTCGAAGGGAAGTTGGTGCCACATAGGTGGGTCTCTTTGGGATCACCATTTAGCCAATCGCTCCTCAGAGACTGTCGTGATCTGAGTCTCTAGTTCGGCCATTGCAACACGGCCTTCGCACCAACGCTGCTCAAATTGACTCTGGCCTACTGACAGTCGCTTTAGTTGCTCTATGTCTACGAGATTCGGTTGGCAGAGCACTTCATTGAATGTGACGGTTAAGCACAGTTTGTCAGCTTCCTCGCCCGAGATGAGTCGCAAGCGTTCGTGTAGAAGCCTGCTATAGTGCTCATCAAGGTGTTCCTGCTCTTCCCAAGATAAAGGGAAGGGCAAGTAATCTCCAAGCTGCTCCTTGGGGATTGTGCCCATGTCCGCAAGGACGTAAACGTGTGCAAACACCTTGAGCTTAGCCTCCAACTCAGTTAAGCATTCTGCGACACTTCTATGTTCAACGAGGGCTTGCTCGGTTGCTATCTCATGCAAGGTTCTAGGAGTTTGCCTAGGTTTTAGCATAGCTGGGGGTTCAGGCCTATATGAGCAAGATTGGTCAACGCTAGGATTGCTCATGCTCTTGGGGTTTCCATGTTTCTCTTGAGGCTTCATTATTGCATCATGGTTCTCCTTGGGTGTGACTGGTGTGAATTCGTCACCCCGTCGTGACAGTGTTGTATCCACTCTTGATTTGTCAATGCGAGTTCTATTGTCAGTGGATAGAGTGTTGCAAGCAACCATTGATGGTAATGACTACTTTGATTTGTCAGAGCTCACGAATGTGTCTGAGGTTTCACCGCTATTAGGAGAGGCATCAATGGGCTCATTGGTGGATGGACTCGATGCTTTATTCATCAGCTCTCTAGCACTCTTCGTCCCAATGTCCTTGGGGTCCGCAACCACCTGCAACTGTTGTTGTTTTCATTGTTTTCTCCTCTTTTTCTTGGTCAGTGCAGGTGCATCTAACGTCTCAGGACCCTGGCTATATCAACCGCTGATGTGCTTGGTTGGGCCTCAGCATTTCCCTTCTCTAGTGGGTCCTCATGGGACCTAGTCATGGCCTGCAGAGTAGCCTTGCCAGGTTGCGTGGGTACAACTGTCTCCCTTTTGGGAGAGTATAGCTCTTCCGCCCGTTCCCCTGTGCTTAACTCCTCTAGCCCAGGTTGTAGGCGCTTTGGAAGTACTAGAGTTGCTAAGGAGGTAGGTCGCGACACCTCCCTCACAGGTAAACTACTAAGGATACGTTCCGCAAGGGGCGTTGTCACGGCCAAAGGCTGTGACTGTTGTGGTCCCTAATTGGAAGTAGTGGTGGCCAGTACAATGGACTGGCTACCATTGGTAGACTGCGGTGTCAAGTCCTTAGGCTGATCAGAAGTGGTAGTGTCTTTTGTTGCCCTTTGCGCATTCACTTGTGCAGGTTGAGCAGTGGCACGAGGCTGCTATTGCCGTGCTTCCCGCGTCCATTTAGGTGAAGATGATGTAGGAGATTTGGGACTCCTACGTGGGCTTGGCACTGACTAGAGAATTTGCTCGTGATTGTTAGGTGATTCTATCATTAGCTTTGTTGAGCAATCGGCCTTATCATGAGCAATGTTGTGCCTGTGGTGCTCATTATTCTCTTGGGAAGTCGAAGGCTCCTTGGGCACTAGTGGACCTTGTGCGCACTCGACAGTTACCTCTGATATACGCTTGCTAAGCACGCTAGGCTGAGGATCTACTTTTTGATAGGTCATGTTCGGTTTCTTGATTTCAATCGTGAGGGGCTCAATCACTCCAATATTTTTGGTTCGAGACTTGGATTTTCATTTAGATTTTCCCCTACACCTCTTTGCTTTTGACATAATTGGGGCTTCCAACAGAGGTGGTGTAGCAAGGGGTTTTGGTATCCAAATCCATTGGTTGCCTGCATAATACCCATGAAGCAATGCTTTGGATATCCATCGTGGCGTTGTGCTGACCCTCCATCGATGCCTGCATCTATAAGGCTTGGGCTTCTTTTGGGGTCTTCTACGATATTTGTAAGTCCAAATCCTGTCCTTGGCATTGTCTCTTGACCTTCTTGTTTCAGGCATGGCCTCACTCATTGGTTCTCGTTGTTCGACCTATGCTTGTATGAACTCTTCCAACAAGTCCAACAAGCTCGACTGTTGTATCAGCACCTTGTTTGCCTTTCCCTCAAGGTTTGATGAGGTCACCCTCGCTAAAGGTCGTGACTATCCTTACACCCGGTAGTGTCAGGTGTATCCTCTGTGCTACATAGTCAGCCTCACACTTGGTCGCCCTTTTGAAGGGTCTTCCTAGGAGGGTTTCTTTCCCGCAGCTAGCACTATTTGGAGGAACATGAAATAAGATAGGCAAGCTTTCCGTTTCAATTGTCGCAAGGATTTTGCACTTCCCTATGAGTGCTTGTGGGTGTCCCTCATAAGGGCTAAGAGTTGCACTAGTCGATGTGAGCTATGATTGGCCTAGTAGGATCCATGATTCATAGGTCAAGATGTTAAAATCTGCTCCTTCATCAATCAGAGCATCAATAGTATATTCTCTTTTCATGGTGAGTTTAACCCTAAGATAAGCAGGTGGTACTATGTCTTCATCTTCTGGGTCTTGGCTTGTAAATTTAAGCATTCTAACAAATGCCCTTGAGTCCCCACTTGCATGACCGGACGTGGATTCTCCACCAATGTCTTGGGTTGTCTGTGCCGTGTTGCTCAAGTTACATCTCTTGTCAAGAGTGTCATGTCTAGTCATCTTGGTATCTGTAGCTTACTGATGTTGCATTTCGCTCTGACTAGACATGATCTGCTGAACACAATGTCTTTGTGTTCTCGTGGTGTGGCCTTTTTGCCCTTGATGGCTAGATTGGCCCGTTAAGGTTCTAGGGTCTCTATTTGCCCCTATTCGAGTGCGGGCTTCTGGTTGCTCTTCTGCAAGGGAGTCTCCATGCTCGCGTAGGGCCATTACTACCCGAGAGTCTAAGTTAGAGGGCCTGATAAGCTTCGTCGCTCAAGTCCTGGCCGTTCTAGCGGATTCTAGGGTCTGTGTTACTTCTTGATGTTCACTCAGGGGTCGATCACAGGTCCTACGATTGGATTTCCGTTCACTCGGGGGTCGATCACAGGTCCTACGATTCTTTCTGTTCACTCGGGGTCTGATCACAGGTCCTACGATTGGATTTCCATTCTCAACGTGTCAGGCCGCTAGGGAGTGCTCCAGCACTGTTCTAGCAGGTTCTAGGGTTTGCGCTACTTCTTGCTATTCACTCGAGGGTCAATCACAGGTCCTACGATTGGATTTTCGTTCTCAACGAGTCAGGTCGCTAGGGAGTGCTCCAGCACTATTCCCCTGTCCCTTGGTCGTGACTCCTATGTCGAGAACTGCCTACAAGGCGTTCACTATGTTGTCCTGGAGCGGGTTGCACTTCTAATCGGTCGCGGGGATCAATTTTTGATGTTTTCTTTTTTCTGCCTAAGAGTGTGTCCGATTTACCAGTGGTCCCATTCTCAGAATCGAAAATTGGACAAGTGGTCTGATCGGACCAAGTGGGTGGTCCGATTCTACGAATCGGACAGGGATCCTTATACGTGGGTTCGATTCTACGAATCGGACAGGGGTGGGTCCGATTGCCCCATCCGATCGAACAGGTGGTTCGATTTCCTATGGTCCGATTTCCAAAATCAGACGGGTTGGTCCGAGCGGTCTGATCGGACAGGATGGTCCGATCGGACGGTTGTCCGAGCGTCCAATTTTTAGAATCGGACACTGGATCGGGTGTCCGATTCCGCCGACCCGAACGCACTTTCGAACATGAAATCGTCAAAAATCTTAAGGTATTGATTATTACAAGCTACAAGATTCAACAGGAATGATGTTGGAGTGATGGGAAAAAGATCTATATACCTGGGGATCGCCAATAGCAATGTAACTCCTCGCACTGATCGATCGAAATGGGTCACCCAAGCTCTCTCTCTCTCTCTCTCCCTCTCTCAACTGAGTCAGAATGCAAATGAGCTCTTCTCCCCTTACCCCAGCCTTACATAGCATTGCCTAACCACTCTCTAACCTTAGAGCCTTTCCCCGTTGCGATTTCCTCCTCAAAAACACGATTTTTGCCTTCTTTTTCTTATTGCAACCAGATTTACAGCAACAAAAACCCTATCCTTTTAGTTTTGAATCTTAATCTTATCCTACCTAATGGTAACAAAAAATCACAAAACCAAGCATATGTTGTATTTACCTACTCAAGCACTCATCAAAAAACTCAAAATACTTACTTGTTCCAACGATTAAACCTCCTAAATCTCCTATCTATCTCAAGTACCGTTTCGGGCAAAGGCCCTACTCCTATGCTTGATATGAGGCACGCAAGTGCTCAAGCTTGAACTGTTGGTCCCGGCAACGGAACCAAAATGTGGGAGCTTTCGCTCAACCACCAAGACCCACGGACCGCTTATTGCTTCAAGCATTTCAAGGAAGCTCTAATGGCTATCTCTCACCTAGCCGATGCGCCGTCGATCCTACGAGTGTAGTGAGCTTACCTTGATGCCAATGTGAGTAGCCTCCTCTCTTGCACACCTCGGTAGCTCCAGGATTCTCGATGCTAGCTCAAGCATCCTCAAGCCTCCTCCATCTCCAAGCTCCATCCTCCATAGCCGTGCGCACAAGAGAAGAGAAGAGAAGAAGATAAGAGGAGATGGTGAAGAGCTTCACCCTCTTGATCCCTCACTCCTACACACTCACTCCCTCATACTCTCACACTCCCTCTCTCAAGAGCACACACAAGCAAGAAGGAGAGAAGAAGAGAAGAAGATAAAGACTCATTTTGCCACACACCAAAAGAATGAGCTTCTCATTCACTTTTCAACTTTATATACAAAACCCTAAATCCCTTTTGGGCGGTCATCCCCTTTTCCCCTTTCTTACATGACCGTCCGTAGCCTAGGCCCGTTTTCCCATTGTCATTCTATCTTCTTAGCTTCCTTTCCACCGCCCGTCTACATTTACAAATCGCACAGGTGAGAGCCCGGCGCTCCTTGAATTAAACTATGATGCGCTTGAGCTCTTTTACAATAGTTTGACTTGCGCTTTTCCTTGTGCGCCTTTGTCTTCCGTTTCTCTTTGCCTTGGCCTTTGTCTTTGTCTTCTATTTTAGCTTTCCGGATTTTCCACCGCCTGGCACTCTTTTTCAAGGTTTCAGGGTGCGCCTTTGTATTTTAAAATGCACCTTTCCCCTTTTGCATCTGCCTTGGACTTTTAAGGTTGCCCTTGTGCATTTGGCCTTTTCTCCTCTTCTTTCTTCAGTCAAGCTACCTTTTTTCCACCTTTGCCCTACGCCTTTTTTATTTCCTTTTGCTTTCTTCGTGTTGGGGTTAACAGTTTTGTTATGTATCTATTTTGTATCAGCTTGATGCTCTTTCTGGTTGTGTTTATGTGTAGATTTGTTCGTGGGATTCAACGGGCTGAGTCGTCCTATCCCATGGTCACCAGTGAAAGATGATTTTTTATGCCGAGAAGTGCTTAAAAGTAGTCAAAAAATTCAAATATAAGGGAAAAAATAGACTTTGTCGAAGGCGGTAGCTGCAATCGGTACGCTTTTAAGTGGCAAGCCCCAAAAGTGCTTTAAAGACCCACCAAGCAACGATTGGGAAATTTTCATTATTTTTTTGACTATTTTATGAGACTCTAGGAGATGCCCAACAGTGGGGGACTTCAAGACGAACACGTAGGATTTTTTGGACCTTGAATTGGACACCGGACGCGGGAGGAATGCCAAAAATTGGCCAACCACTTGAGAGTTGGAGGGGTGCCACCCTTTGGGGGCCTTGGGCACCCCCCAAATTTGATGATTGATGGGGGGGGAGGCATTTTCTTCGGGCGTGAAGGAGGATGAAGGTGCCATGTTTTTTGCATGACGATTTTATGAGGGGTGAGAGAGAGGGGTTATGCCACCTCAATGTATC
Organism: Lygodium microphyllum; assembly: GCF_053477565.2. Lineage (NCBI taxonomy): Eukaryota > Viridiplantae > Streptophyta > Polypodiopsida > Schizaeales > Lygodiaceae > Lygodium > Lygodium microphyllum. The sequence goes on from NC_141136.1 coordinate 187,572,532, forward strand.
CCCATAAACTGATGGCAGTAGTGATCTACACTCTTCCTTCACCTCCAATTGCCGGTCTTCGCTCCTCCAATGGCTTTCCAAATCAGCAGACCAGAAACTAGTATTTCTCTCTCCTCCCTCTCTCTCTTCCAAGTGGTGGTTCATCTGGGAAGAATCAAAAAGAAGAGGAGCTGAAGGATGCTTGTGTCCGACGATGATTGGATTGCTTCAAGTTCAAGAGGAGGCTGAGGGGAGATGTTCAGTATTGAAGATTTGCTGTTGGTCGATCCGTTGGCAACCCAAAAAAATTAATTACAAAACCTGCAACACGCAAGTAAGCGGTATGCGTCGTTTTTACAAAGGAAATTTGCTTCATGTTGATGTTTGTTGGTTGAAATAGAATTCATATGGAATAAAAATTTGTTTGGAGCTTTTTTGTATTATGATTGAGGCCTTTGCATTAAAAAAATACAAATCCATAATAATAATAGTCGCAATAATTAAATTATAGCTCGAAAAGTGCCTTTTTAGTGTAAAAATGAAGGTTTTATTGGTTTTGGGTGGGAAAAAGAGATGTGCATGGGATAAAATTCTGAGACAAAACATCTTTCAGCTATCATAATTAGTCACTAATCATAAATCAAAAAATAATATATTTTTATGCACAAATAAATAGAGAAAAATAGATTAAAATGGAGAAAATAGAATTTTCGTGTTATAAAAATCTAAAAATTTATGATTTGTGATTGTGGTTGTATAATAAAGCTAAGGCATGAGGTTTGGCTTCAGTTCGGATTTGTTTATGTGTTATAGTTCATGTTTTTTCAGTTTTATACGAAAAATACATACAAAATAATACCCTACACCTATGCAACACAACATAACCTAAACGTTAGAGGGAAAGGGTGATGTTAAGAGATTAAGAGGGTTGAGAGGGCTGAGAAAGTTTGAATTTTTGAAATATTTGATTATGCATTGCATTTAGAATTGTGATAATTCAGTTCAAGGGGGCAGTAGCACAAGAAATTGGTTTCAATCTCCATATATCGAAGCATACGTTTAGTAAAAATCATAAAAGGGCTATTTTTTCCACATCACAAAATGCTAATTTGTTAAATATTTTTTGTGCACTAGGATTATATGCACTATGCATAACGCACGATATGGTATCAGTCCTAGATTACATAGCAATTGTCTTTTTAAAATATGACTTATACATTGAGTAGAAAGGAGCCTTTGCTATAGGTCAATTGTACGTTTTCCTTGGGACTGTTGGTTGAGGATCTAAATATTCCTGGATTGTACAAAACAAGAAAAGAGTGGAGTTTGTGCGTTATGTTTTATATGTTGGAGCGACGCATCTTGGGGCCAATCCGCGAGGTGTAGGAGAGTCGTAGTGGAACCGCGGCAATTAGCCGAGGGGAGCTTCCTGATGTTTGTGTTACGAGGCACTATGCCTATATGTTATGGGATCTCCCTCTGAGGAGAAGGGAATGTAAATGTTGGACTACATATCAACTACAAATGTATAATTGAGTCTATCTAGTGTGCATCGATGTATTACAGACGATCCTGGTCCACGAGGCCGTGTGGTGGGGCTGTCTGTTTTGCGCATGAGGTCTGGCTAGTGCCATAGCCAGTGATGGCCCATTTTAGGTCCCATCAGTTACCAATGACTTTTGGACCACAACAAGGGCTGCGGGTTTGCATTAATGGAGTCTTAGACCAAGTTTGGTGGTAGGAAGGCTAAAGTTAGCAATTCGTTGGTCATTTTAGGCCATTTTCTTAAGGTATTTTTCTAAAAATAGTGGTAACGGGAGTAGAAGAGGGTGAAGTTACTGTTACTTTTTAGGGAGAGTCTTTCTCTCTCTTTCTTTTCAAGCTCCTCTCAAGCTTCCATGGAGGAGATCATAGCACATTATCTCCTTTTCTAGGAATGAAGGTCTTTGACTCATTTGTCAATTCTCCTTTTGTGAGAAATTGTTTTGAGTGTTGGTTGCATTATGTTTAATTGTTGTACATCAGAAAATTCTGATTTCATAATGATTTACATGTGCTATTTAAATCCTGCAAACCCGAAATGCGATTTTTAAGGGCAAAATGATGGTTTTGTCGTTTCGGTAAGTGAAATGTGTTCCTATAGGAGAAAATAAAAAATAAAATTAAAATTTAGTATATTGGAATGGTTTCCATTAAAAAATCAAAAAATAATAGTGATTATTATCAAATAAATACATTAAAATAAAAAAAAATAGAAACACGCTTCATAAAAATAAAGAAAAATATAATGAGTGTTTGTGAATATATGTAGTGACAAGAGCATGAGGTTTAGCCTCAATTTTCTCTATCTTTTTGTCAAAGTTTGTGATTTATCGCTTTTCCTACATCAAAACATGACAAAATGAACCCCTACACCCATGCAACGGAAGCAATACCTAAACGTAGGGAGTGGGATGTTTGAATGATGCGATTTGGGTGCTAATTATTGCTGATTTTGCTGATGTATGATGACCTACACTTGAGTGTGAGGGATGACCTAATACATAGGCTAGTAGATTGGATTTTTTGAAAATTATTTGGTAAGGGCACATGGTATCTCCTAGAATAGGTTCAAAATGAAAGAATGGAGCTTGTCTCGTATGTAATAATGTTGAAGTGACGCATCTTGGGACCAATCCCCAAGGTGTAGGAGAGTCGCAGTGGAGCCGCGGCAATCAGTCGAGAGGTGCTTCCTTATGTTTGTGTTACGAGGCACTATGCCGATATGTTATGGGATCTCCCTTTGAGGAGAAGAGATGGTAAATGTTGGACTATGACTCAATACAAACGCAAAATCGATTAGTGTAGAGTGAGGCTTAGACGCTCTTGGCCCATGAGGCCGTGTGGTGGGGTTGTCTGTTGTGTGCATGAGGTCGGGCTAGTGCCATAGCCAATGCCGGCCCATTTCAGGTCCCATCATCTCCCTCTTGCTTTCCTCCATTGGATAGTTTTAGTTGTCCACTTACCTAACACATTTATGTTGTACACATAGAATTAGATTTTTTAATTAGTCTCTCTAGTCACAATGTTTGTTCACGTAACTTAGGTCACTATACATAAACAATAAAAACAATCCTTTGAAAAAAAACACTCCTTTATTCATTAGAGAATCTTATACAAGTGTTCACCTTTCTCCCATATGCAAGAATGACTCAAAGGCCTTTATTTTACCGAGACTTCTATCCCTATCTAGTATGCGGCCCTCAGGAATGTAAAAAAGAATGGTGTGGCGGGGGGACTTCTTGAGATGTTTTGCCAAATACATACCATACACACAAGAGAAAGCTCACTCAAGAACATAAGAAGAGAGATAAAGGCCAAAATATTTTCTTACAGGTTTTTTATTCTTCTTCCACACACAATACAATGTAGACAAAGTACATATAAGATACAACATAAAGAAAAGTGGCCTACTAAGTCAAACTATGCATAAGTAACTATACTAATTGATTGTTCTATAACTATGCTCGTTGTAGGTAAGTGTAATAAATTAAATATAATAAGTGATATGTCAATATCATGTGAGAATCATAATGACCACTGACATGCTAAGTGTAGATGTGTGGACCCACCTAGCCAGGTGGTCTATCGTCAATGTCCACATGTATTGAGCTTGCCATCTCAACACTCCCCCTCAAGGTCGATTGTATCTCTGCAACTCAAAGTAAGCTTTGAAATTTTTGAAGCATCTTTGCATTCAATGCCTTTGTAAAAATGTTAGCTATTTTATCATGTGTGTTGATATATACCGTCAATCTCTCCTGCAAGTACCTTCTCTCTCACAAAGTGGTAATGCACCTCAATGTGTTTTATTCTCACATGGAACATTGGGTTCCTAACTAGCTATATGCTACTCATATTGTCACAGTGAATGACAACTTGACCATCTCCCTACACATCCAAATCACCCAATAACTTTTGTAGCCATGCCACCTCACATAGTGCCATAGTAGCACCTCTATACTTAGCCTTTGTACTCCATAAAGCAACTATAGATTTCTTTTTGTTGATTCATTTAACTATTGCACTACTAAGGAAAAACATGAATCCGCTGGTAGATCTTTTGTTAGATGTGCTACCAGTGCAATCTGCAGCTGTGTATCCAAATACATATATATCCTTACCCACCTCATAAAAAAGTCCATAATGCAAAGTGGACTTTAATACCTCAATATGTGTCATAGCCTTGTGATAGTCATATAAATCAAAATTTATACTAGCCTCCTAATCATAAGAGGGTCTTCTATCTCATCCCCAACATTAGCACTAAACTTCACATTTTGCTCCAATGGCACTAAAAGAGGCTTATATGCCATCATACCATACTTGGACAATATACCCAAGCCATATTGCCTTTGGGACAGCCATATACGATCATCACATCTGATCACCTTAATGCCAAGAAAGTACCTTAGCTCGTCCAAATCCTTCACGTGGAACTTCTTCTTTAGAAAGTCCTTAAGTTGAGCAATCCTACAATCACTATCACCTATAATCATTAGGTCATCCACATAGATGACTATGATGACCAAGCCTACATGTATTTTTCTCACATAAAGTGAGTGGTTAGCATAAGAAAAATAAAAGCTAACATTGACAATATACTTTTTGATTTTGTCAAACCATGCTCTAGGTGCTTGCTTTAGTCCATATAGTGCTTTCTTTAACTTATACATATATATGGGATAGTCTAAATCCTCATAACCTATTGGCTACTCCATATACACATGTTCTTGTAATTCACCATACAAGAAGGTATTTTTGACATTCATTTGTTGTAAATTTCAACATGTGGCTACTGCCAAAGCAATCAAACATCTAATAGTTACCATCCTAGTACCTAGACTGAATGTCTCTTCATAATCCATGCCATATATTTGAGCATAGCATTTTTTGCAACTAGCCTAATCTTATACCTACTAATAGAACCATTTGCATTATGCTTGATTTTGTAAATCCACTTACAACCAATAGCTTTTTGTTGCTCCATGTAACTATTACACTACTAAGGGAAAACGTGAATTTGCTAGTAGATCTTCTGTCAAACGTGCTACTACCAACCCAATCCGCCTCCGTGTATCCAAATACATACAAGTGAGGCTTTCTAAGCATTTGCATGAACTAATTAACAAGGCCGACAACATAGCTCAAGTATGGCCTTGTGATAGTCATATAAATCAAACTTTATACTAGCCACCTAAACATAATAGGGTCTTCTATCTCATCCCCAACATCAGCCAATTAGCAATTGTACTAGATTCCAAGTCTTATTAGCTTCTTATGCAATCATCTCCTCATTCATTGCTACATCCCAATGAGCATGACAGTTAAAACCAAATCTTTTAACAAGGTATCTAACCCTACTTGACTTGCATACCACTGGATCAATCAATGGAGCCTTTACATTACCATATGCTCTTTGTACACTTGGTGTCCTAACTAAAGGAATACCAAGCTCATCATCTAAACTCTCTAAACCACTAGAATTTCCATCAAATCCCAAATGACTAGTAGATGTATCATTACCATCCGACACTTTCTTCTTCCCTTTATCTTTACTTGCAACACTTGTAGATGTACGTGAAGTTGTTGGGCTAATCCTTAGTCTCCTAGTAATTGTAGATGTAGTACTAGATGATGTTTCTAGTCCACTAAGGCTCCATGACTCTTGCTTTTCTTTCTACACATAACCATCGTGATCATCATCATCATCTAATGCATCACCACTAGATGCATACCATCTGCTCACCTCATAAAGAATAATATCCCTCCTCACTCTGAACTCGCCTGTGATAAGGTTATAACAACAATACCCTTTCTGCTCTAAAGAGTATCTAATAAAAATACATTTTCAGTCTTTGAATCAGGCTTCTTTTGCAACTCATCTAGCACATGAACATATGCAATATAGTCAAACACTTTCAAGTGTGACACATTGGGCTTCTTGCCTATAAATCATTCTTTAGGGATCATTCCATAAACTGTGGCTATGGGTGTAATATAGACAATAGTATGAACAACTTCAGACCAAGAATGTTTTGGCATTTTTTTTTAGCCCATCAATGCTTATGCAGGTTTTGCAATATGTCCTACAAGTAAACTAACTATTTATTCCATGAGATCTAAAAAAATCATTAAAGTCCTTAGAGAGGTACTCTCTTCCTCCATCTGACCTCAAGCGCTTAACTTTCAAGCTTGTTTTTGTTTCAACAACAACCTTGAAAGTTTTGAAATACTCAAATACATCACTCTTTTCCTTCATAAAATATACCCTAATAGATTTCTCGAACAATCATTGATGAATGTGATAAAGTATTTGCTGCCACCAAGAGATATGTTATGTGTAGGCCCCCAAATATCCACAACTCTTTCAAGATAAATGGAACCTCATCAGGCATAATGTATTGGCAATAAACATCATCTACCCTTTGCCAATATAGATTTCCTACAATTAAATAAAAAATTAAATCTTATCATTTAATTTTCCTTTTCTTTACCTTAGACAGAGGTGCTCTAATCTCTCATGTAGATAGATAATGTGTTATTGTAGCATACTAGGATGGAATGCAAGGTTGTGTCTATTTTTAGCAAACCCTCAAGGCCATTAACTTTATCCAATACTTCTTTCAGTTCCCCAAACTCTACAAGACACTCCAGGATGCCTTGCAATCTCGGTGGCTTACTCCTAATCTCATAATGAATTCTTGCAAAGTGATTAAGCACTTTGCTAGGGGATTAGGTGGTTGCAACTTGTTCAATAGTAACCTCACTCCTTCTGCCTTTTTATAAAATACTACTATCTCGTATAGGATTTAGTACTTGAATTTCTTTCACAATCTCATAAGAATCAACGTAATTTTCAATAAAGAGATGTTAGTACAAAGAGAGAAAGAGAAATATGTATTAGAGTTTCGAGGAAATAGAGGAGTAGCATATATCATAATAAAAAATTGCACTCAGATGCTTGAACCTCTCAACCACCCCCGAGCATATATATGAAAGAATCAAAATCTCATTCTCAATCATACTCTCACTCACAATCTCAACCATAACTGTAATCACATTCACATTCTCAATCTCGCATTTTTAAGAGAAGAAGATGATGAAGATAACTGTTCGTTTAGCTTTTTAACCAAAATGGCTTTATGTATCCAAAAAAGGTTTTTCCAAGAACAATGTGTTTCCCAAGAAAAGCATGTGTAAAAATTGACATGATCCTCCAAATCATCACGTGCATCATGTGACCTACCAAAAACAAAAAGAAAGCACCAAAAGCAAGATAAGTTTTTTTAAGGTGTTGAAATTTTTTTATTTTTAATTTTTGAAGTCTCATATCTCCAAAATGGTGAAGAATTGGATCTAGCTTGTGAGATGATAAAATATTCTCCTCAATCTACTCTTCAAACTCTATGAGGAGAACTTTGACCAAATTCTACTCCGTTTGATCACAAAAAAGCTTCATCTATAGCATGTTTTATGCTTAAAAGTTAGAAAATTTTTGATAAAAATTCTACCATCACCAAATTTTATCAAAATACTTAAAATGACTTAAAAATGATTTCCAAACACTATCTACACACATATTGAAAAAAACATTCAATATGACTATTAGGATATATCACATTAATTAGTTGGCATTACATTGGGACTTGTCATTTGGCTTTCGCTATTTAATGGAACCATTTGGCTAGCCATTGGTATAATAGCATTAGGAGAAGATGGCAACATAGGTACATTTTGCATCACACTTTCTATTACATTAGGATTGGTCATGGGTGTACTTATCATACCTTGATCTCCACTAGATGTAGTTAATGCCAAATTATTATTAGGATCCAAAGTTGAATAGGTTAATAAGACCTCTCTCTCTCTCTCTCTCTCTCTCTCTCTCTCTCTCTCTCTCTCTCTCTCTCTCTCTCTCTCTCTCTCTCGGATATTGGATTTCGACACTTAGGAGAATAGCTCCTAAGGATCTCTGCTCTCTGTCTACCACTTTCGACTCTTTCTTAAGGTTGAATCTTGGCTTGACAGTTTCTATCAGGATATATTGGATCTATCTTGATGCTTTTTGGCATACACTAACTAACTACGTCCCTGTTAGCCAAGGTTCAAAAATTGCCACTTTATTAACAACTGTCAACAAATGCACCACGTGCACGTGGGATTCACTAATAGTAATAAGGAGACGTCACCTGCATGCAAGAAATATATGAAAATACCCCTTATCTACCCCCTATTTATGGGACCTTACCTTATAAAATGCACCTTCCTTCCCTTAAATAACCCCCCTCCCTTACACTCACGTGGTACCATACAATAAACCCTAGTGGACCCCCCGGGACCGCGTGTCAAGACTAAATACAAACCTGACACTAGCTCTATCGGCTCTTACCGAGCTTCTACACAGACCAAACAACCCTCTTGGTCATGACTCATGGCCTCATGGCCAAGAGGATCTAGATAATACAAAATGGTTTATCTAACTAATGTGTTTGTAGATATAAGTTCCAATCCAATGGTTTGCCTATCCTAACTCCAAGCATAGGCACCTTTCCATATATAGGTGATTACTTCGCCTCAATTTATACATAGAGAGAGGGCATCCCCTAGTTGAATGTTGTGGTCCCTACGACTCTCCTATACCCCAGGGATTGGCCCTAGGATGTATCATCTTAACATATAAAGAACAACGAAACATAGTCCTCTCTTCTTCTTTTTTGATTCAGGAGATTTATTATTTCCTCACATAGGATTTCCCCAAGATAACCATTCTAACCTATGGCAAAGGAACCTCTTTCGTGCAATCATAGGTTAATAACTTGGTAGAGAGGTGCTATATTGCATCCAAGAGTTTTTTGTCATACAATACTTTGTGCATATGCAATGTGTCATGCAATATTGTGCTCAAACAATTTTAACTAACAATCAACCATGTGTTGGGCAAAGATATTCTTTTCATTCCCTAACATAGTGCATCGTTGAGAAGATGGAATCGTACTAACCCATGCTTCCCCTCCTTTAGATATTCGATGAAATCCTAAATGCTATACTTCAATGCATAATCATTCATTTTTCATTTAAAAACTTGGCATTTTAGTCTCATTGCACATTGATTCATTATAGGGACTCTTTATATCATTTGTTGTTTTGCCATAGAAACACCCCCTAAATGGGCACTTTAATACACAGATGGATGTAGAGTGAGGCTAAACCTTGTGCCCTATAGCCCACCATACATCTAGACATGTTCTATTATTTTTCTCCATTTTTTGGATTTAGAAAGCTTTTTTGTTATTTTTTCTTAAATTTTCTTTATCATTTCTATTATAAATACTCATTATTTTGTATTTTTTAATAAGAGAGAAAAAAGACCAACCATGAAAATCAACACACACCGTTTCATTAACATACAACATTTCTTTCAACTATTTTGATCAATTATGATCAAAACTACTTCACTTTGAGTGTTTTTTTCATACTTTCGATAATTAATTTCTTATTAATGTGATGTAAGATTTTACATTTTCTTTATGAAAACACTCAAACACATCATATGCTTCACTCAAATCAAATTTTATGCCATATCCACATCATTTCCATGATCAAACATAAAAAAAGGACCAAATTTGAATGAAAAATGAGACTTACAAGAAAATTTCATCTTTTATATTTTTATAGTTGCACAAGAAGGGCCAACAAATTAGTCCAAATTCAAGCTCTACTTAGTGTTGGTCTCATCATATCTCAGTATCATCATCATCTTATCTTCATCCAGTTCAAGCCCCAACAACCATATCTCATCTTAAACTTCTCTTGATTATTCAGGCAAGAACAGCCCACAAGAGGAAAGAGAAGGAGGAAAGAGAAATACTAGAATTGGACATTTAAGATCAAGCCACCCTTTGTGGAGCCAGATGCGATGATAGAGATCAAAAATTTAGAGGAGAATCATGTTTTGATCATTTGCAATGGGTACATTGAGGCTCTGTAGCCCCTCTCACCCTCACCTTTCCATCAAGTTGCCATGGCACTCCCTCTTCTTTTTGTTTTCTTTTATCATGGAAAAAAATGCCCCCCTCCCCTTTATGTCAAAAATTCAAAATGGGTTCCTCCAAAGGCCACACAAAAATCCATTTTCACATGTGGGCTTCTTTCTCAACCTCCCACTCAAGCACCTGCAACTTTCACATTTGGCCTCCAAATTGTAATCTTTTAAAAAAATCATATTTTTCTAAGACTCTCACAGTATGTGACACTCGATATTGTCAGTTTTTCCACTTGAAAATTTTTATTAAAAAAAACCATAGCGAGGTTCATCTTTGAATGCAACTTTAAAACATGTCTTTCACTAACGCTTAAAATGACTAGATCTACCTCTGCCGCTTCCAATGGCCTTGCATTTCCACTTTAAAATGAAAAATTTTGGTGCACTTTCAACCTTGGATTCAACTTAAAATCTTATTCTCACAATGCTATCAAAAGAGACATGATATATCATACCACCATGTGCATAGAGTTTGTTGATGAGTGTAGTTAGACCATGTCTTTTTGTATATCTTGTTTTGAGGCAAGTAGGATTGTGATTTGTGATAGAGTGCTAAAACAAAGAAGATAAATTAGAATTGTTAGAATGACATTAGGACTATGCACAACATAGAAAATATGGAAGCTTTCATAATAAATAGAAAAGTTACAAAATCCCCCACGTAGGTCTTGTTTTCACTCCCAAGGTGATGCACAAGGCATTGTTGAGGTGTAATAAGTCAAAGGCCTTAACCATGGGGATTTAAGAGAGAAGGATACAAAGAGTAGGGATAGGAAAGAATAAGAAAAGTGACAATTGAATCACTTTAATAATAGAGACACAATGATTAGAGTTGTCCTAAAGGCCTTTGTTTCATATGATGAGTAACAGAGTAAGTCCAATACATGCACTCACTATACAACTACAATACTTTGTATTGAGATGATTTCCCAAAAAATCTAAGATGAGAACTTAGAGATAACCTTGTTGGAGGATAGTACCCTACTGTATATAGGGTATATATGACCACAAAAGCTTCAAATATCATCTCTAATCAAAGAAAACATAAAGCACATACCATCAATTAGGCATGTTACTAGGATTCTTCACCAATAGCTTTAGTTTTGCATGAGATAAGTCTCCTTCTTCACCACAAATGGTTGCTATCCCTTGGACCATTTATGCTAATTTTAACCACATCAAAAACATAAAGAAGTGACAAAGATAATGTAAAACCTGTCGACGAAAACCCTAGGCAAGGTGATAAAGGAACACAAGTTCTAAATCCTAACAAGGAAGGGGGACCTTTGAATCCCATAGAGAGTAAGGCTAATGCCAAGAGAGATAAAGAGGTATTGAGAAAGAAGGTGAGAGTTAAAAAAGAGGCAATAAAGTTGGTGCAGCATCCTAAAGAGCACATGGTTTGGCCCGAGAACCGACCTTTAGCGAATTATCACGAATTTGATTTAGCTAGCTCCCTTTGCGATGTTAAATCAGACATGAATCTCTTACAGCTAATCAAGCTATCGCAAGGAGTACATGTTTGGTGGGTGGAAGGCCTATGAGGAGGGCTCCAAAATCCCTATGGCTACAGGGAAGATCGCGGCCTATGTGAGCACAGTGACAGTAGTACGACCTGCTTTGCACCTTTTTGAGATAGAGATGATGAGTTTAGGCAATGCCGGCTCTTGTAGTGCACAATGTCGAGCTGTAAAGTGGTAGAATGGTGTGCCCTAAGTCCAACAAGAAGTTTCCAAAAGGAAGCTTCAATAGATATTGCATGATTTGGGAGATTCAAGAGCTCCAATGTGACAGGGTACAAGGTTGGCTATGGCTGCCAAGAGGTAGAGGGTGTAGATGAAGTGAGAAATGGAATCATCAATTGGACTTGAGCTGGTGGACAAGGGCAAAAAGGAGTTGAGAGAAGAGTTTGTTAAGCTTACCATGCTCACCATGGCTCTGATACCATGTTCAAATGCATGGATCTAAAGCATGGCTATGGTGGATGGAAGAGAAAGAGAAAACTCATGATGACATAGACAAGAAGAATTGATTGTTACTCAAGTGAAAATTAGGTTCCAAGATGGAAGCTTGGACTCATAAACACAATCTTGAGTATGATACTGACTATGACTAGAAGGACAAAGTACAATGGTAATCCTTCATTGAATGATAAGAAAGTACAATACTTTATAAACTCATGATGGCTCCCTTTTTCTCCACTATACCTATGGGATTCAAGCATTCTGAATTTCAAGCATCCTTCTCTAATAAATTGTATGAGTCTTGCCCTATTGCTCCATACGAAGAGACTGTCACATGGGTGTGATTGTATAACTCTCAACATTGAGCAAGTTTTAGCTATGGAGGACGAAAGTCAATGACAAGAATCACAATGACTAAGACTAGACACACTAACTCTTATTCAAGTTAATTAGGTTCCAAGTTAGATTAACTTAGACTCGTAAACACAATCTTGAGTAGAGAGAGACAAGATTGAAAGTACAAAGTACAATAGCATTCATATTCAAATGATTGTCAAGTACATGCCTTTATAGTTGCAAGATGGTACCATTTTCCTTAGTGTGCCTATGGGATAAAGATAACTCTTCCTAGATTGAGTTGCATGCTCCTTGCCTAGTTGTTCCATACAAAGAGGCACATATGGGTGTGATTCCATATTTCTCAACACCCCTCCTCAATCACAACTGTGAAAAGCAGTGAGTATACAAAAGCTGTTATGAGTAGAACCTTGCTAAGTGTGGACATACCAGAAACATGTCAAAAACATCGAGGGGTTGTTACAAGGCCTCACTAAGTGTGTAGAGGCTATGGTGCAAAGGTTATATGAGGGGTACAAGGCTTATGATAAGAACATTAAGGCAAGTACATACAATGCTCTAAAGTCTAAATAGTGGGAATAGAAGGACTGATGAGGCTTGTCCTTCTGCTCTTGAGTATCTTCTTGTTCTTCTTCTTTATGTTCTTCGTCTTTGACAATTGCAAGGTAAGCCTTCTGTGATCTTTTCCTGGCATAAGAAACATTTTCAATGTGCCCAATTCTTTTACAAAAGTCACAAACAATGGCTTTTCTCCCTTTGTACTTGTTGTTTACATAGAGCGCATGTTCTTCTTTTGAAGTGCTTGCCTCCTCTTTATCTTTGAGCTTCTTCTCTTCCTCAAGGAGTGATGCTTTGATGTCTACCAGCTTTGGATTTGGCATATTAATTAGTGTGATGGAGACATTACCAAATTCCAGGAAAACTCTTGAGCAAGTCTCTAATGCATATGTCTTCTTTCATTTTTAAGTTAATCTTGCAATTTGAGTTAGAAAACTTTCCATATAATTAAGATGAGTTTCAAGGGATGTACTAGCCTTCATATTCAACTTGAAAAACTCAATCAATAATCCATACTTTGAAGATTTAGATTGGGCACCAAACAGTGTGTCCAACTGTTACCCCGTGGCACGAGATGCATCACATGTGTCTACATTATGGACGTGACTATCATCAAGCTCAAGCTTGATGATGATGGCTTGGGCTTTGTTATCCCTCTTTTACCATACTACTGCAAGAGTAGCATCTCTAGGTTTCTTATCTTGGCCACTAGTTATTGAGCAAAGGCCCTTCTTCATCAAGATCAACTTGATCCTTGTCTGCCAAGTGTAGAAGCCCGTTCCTTTGAAGCAACATGACAATGAATCCTTCCCCATAGTAGATGGCAAGAGTAGCAACAAATCAGCACAAAAAATCTCAGATCACACCAACAAATAAGTTTCTTAGATGTGTAAAGAGACATAAGTGCCAAGAAGCACTAATGAGTATTAAAAGATACTATGCTTGTGGAGCTTCATGTTGAACGTTGATGGTTGAATCTTCCCCTCCTTACTGATTTTATGTGGCAATCTTATTGGAACTTTAGTGATACAATGGATTGGAGTGGCAATGGGTTGGTTGAATTGAGAGGAGTGAGAAAATGAAGTGAAATATGAGCTTTAGTGAAAAGTGGCTATGGTTTCATCTTTAGGAATTCTGACAGGGCCTAGTTTTCTAGTCACAAATGTGTGTATAAGCGACCATTACACGAGATATTTAGTGAGGAAGAAGCTCATATAGTATCCTAAAAAAGGCTTAACCTCATAGGTTGAATCACACTTTGTATCAATGATAATAGTTTTACAACCAAATAGGGTGCAGATTTGGACAATGAGGTTGAAATCACATAATGCCAAGGTAGGGGCTGACCAATGTTGAGGATTGTGGTGCTAAGAGGCAACTCCTTGAGCTAGGGAATAACTCCCTAAAATAAGGCTAGTTGAGATATGGCTTGTATGAGGAGATCTAAGAGCTCCAATAGAGCAGGTTGTTGGCTAGCTATGGCAGTCAAGAGAGGTAGAGTGAAAATGGAGTGTGAGAGATGAAGTCATCTTATGACACTAAGCTGACTAGAGGTTGTGGGGAGTTGGAGAAACACTGAGGTGAGAAAAATTAAGCTCACCATGGCTCTGATACGATGTTGAGAAACAAGGATCCTTGAGCAAGGTTTAGCTATGGAGGACAAAAGTCAATGACAAGAAGCATGATGACTGAGACTAGACACACTAACTTTACTCAAGTGGATTAGATTCCAAGATAGACTAGCTTGGACTCATAAACACAATCTTGAGTAGAGAGAGACAAGACTGAAGGTACAAAATACAATAGCATTCATATTCAAACGATTGTCAAGTACATTCTTTTATAGTTGCAAGATAGTAGCACTTTCCTCACTATGCCTATGGGATAAAGGCAACTCTTCCTAGATTGAAACGCATGTTCCTTGCCTAGATGTTCCATAGAAAGAGGCACATATGGGTGTGATTGCATATTTCTCAACACAACCTATTAGCCATTTTAATGGCAATAGAATAAAAAAGTATTATCCGCCCGGACACCCTTCCCATGAACCACCCATGGTGAAAAATGGAAGTCCCCTCTTGTGTATAGAATAAACTTTCTATGAATATTTTGAGCAAAGACAAAAACTCATTTCAACAACACCCTTCTAGTCAAATGCAACTAGATCCACCATAAATGTTTGAGCAATCGTCACCATTATCATTTTAGAAAGGGAATATGAACCCTTGATTATAACTACTTACCTTTGTATTTGCCTTATATTAGCTAAGTAAATCTTGGCTAATGCACTTATCGATGAGGGTTTGGATTATATTATGCTTCATTACTACTATTGGAATAGATTAGGCCAGCTACCATAGGTTCAATCCACAGATGCCAAATTGAATCCCTATAGAGGATGACCTTACTCATTGCTAGGTAAATGTAAATTCACTATGACTATTGAGAGTAAAATAATTCCACTCATTTTCTATGTTCTTTCAAACTCTAAGGGAAATGAGACTAAGATTTTGTTGGGACAAACATTCAAGTTATTAACTAGTTGTAATGTTAGCTATGTCAAGAAATGCATCTATCAACATTTGGCAAGGTGCTAACATAATCATTATCTTCAGTTCCAAAGAGGTGCAAACTGTACCTACTTAGATAATGCTTATATCTTACTCCACACCTAAAACCATCATACTTTTGTCCTAGCTCTTAAATGACCAAGTCTGCAACAAGAAGCCACATGTCATCTCCACCACTCTCAATGGAAGCGGCAACCCAAAAACTACACTCATTCATCTTGGAGGCACAAGGTAGGAAAACAGAAGTGAAGACATGTCTACAAATGTTGCCAAACTTCTTGTAATCCCCAAGTAATAATCATCCACGATTGCACTTATGGATTCTTGTTGTACTCAAATCATTGCTCCAGTGACACCTCATAAGTCAACCCAACCTTGTTGAACCTTCACACAATAGTCCTATTGAAAACACAATATCTTTGGCCACAAGATCGTTGGCTCCTTTGCCCCCATTGGCAACTCCCTTTTCGACTACCAATTTCCCAATCAACACGATCTCTCAATCCCTTAAACCAAGCGCTACTAGTGTCACGAACCTACCCCATAAGAGGGGATCCATATACCATGCTCCCCCATATCAAGTGAGAAAATACTGACCTTCTCCACTAGCCACATTGAGGAAATCCCTCAATACTAATCAATCTACAAAATGGTAGAAGAATCATCCACCCAAGCAAGAAAGCCCTTGTTCGAATGCTTTCTATAGCTCAACTCAACGTTTGGCACTTTTGTCAAACTATTCACCATCGTCAACCTTTGGCTATTGAACTTGATATGATCATGCTTTCTTCCCAAGGGCAAATACTTGGGAGGAGTACAAAAATCTCTTTTGAAAAACTATTCTTGTACATGACCAACTAGCCTAGGAGATCTCCAAATAGCAATTGCAAGCTTGTTGCATAATTCCTTCATTCACTACAGCAATGCTTCTAAAGTATCTTTTTGCAATCAAGAGACTCCACCATCTCTATAATACAACCACTATTTTTCTCAAAAGATGGTATTCCATGGATAATGAAGCTGTTATTAAAGGAAATAGGGTTGTCACCATGGCCAAACAATGCAAGATTATCAATGTTATCAAATAGGATCCAATGTACTACGAGACAATCTCTTTATGCACCATCCTCAAGGTCTACATGTTGGCACACCCTAAACACTTACTTCATCATCCATTAAGTGAAAAACAATTGAGACCACCTCTTTATGCACCATCATCAAGGCCTGCATGTTACACACCCTAAATAGTTGCTTCATCATCCCACTGATTGACAAACAACTCATTACAAAAGAGCTCCATGTTGCCAGTTGTGTTCAAATAAGGATATCAGGTAGGGTCTTTGCACATTGCTAGATCTCCAAAGCTTTGGATGCCCTAGTGAAATTCGAATATGATCCAAATTTTGAAGATTGATGAATTTGTGAATCTCCATCCATTATATAGCCCTACATACCCCTTTTCCCTTGTAAATATTAATAATATTGTAAACCATGAAAACTCTATGCACTTAATATAACCTACTCTCCCAAGTTGGAAAGCTTGATCCACTTTTGCAAGAAGGGAGATAGGAAAGGTTGGATTGAGCAAGACCAAAGCCAATGACCACAATCATGATTCAAATGGACAAGATTGACATCAAAGATAAACATTCACAATACCTGGGAAACCAAAAGGTGAGCCTCCAAAGATTAACCTTCCAACAAAAAGATCAAGCTATCAAGACTAGCCAAGAAGTCAAGCTATCAAGACCAACCAAGAATTCAAGCTGTCTGAACCATCCAATTGAGAACTCAATCAAGTAGGAAAATCGTATTGTGGTAAAGGTAATAATATGGGTAAAAATTGTGTATTCTTCTCGGATATGCAAGGTCATAACTCAAGTCTTTAAATGCACAAATAGCCATTAGTAAAATGAACAAAAGATATATATTTGAAAATACAAATTTACTTTGGAAAATCTCATGTTAAGAACTCATAAAAATCCTTCTGATTTCAAGGTCAAGACATGGAACGACAATAACTAAGAATGGTGGGTAACTAGCCTATTCTCATGAAGGACTCCTTGAATGAGGACAAGGACAAGGGACTAGCATGTCCTCATGAAGGAACCCTTGAATGAGGACAAGGGCATATTCACTACTAAACACACAAAATTTTTGGAATAACAGTTCAAATGTATGAGATGGGCTATGTTTGATTCAAGGGCGCCCTTAGCAATATGGAGAGGCCAATAGACCATTATCAATCAATTAGAGAGATAATGGGGCAAAATGTGAATTGGATGCTTATATCAAATCTACCATAGGCAGCATCCATTTTTCAGCATGAGAGATAGTCATCAATAGTAGAGACACCCTTGGGTATAAAGGCAAAATCAAAAAAATATAACAAAACCAAGGAATTGGTACAAGTATCCCATCAAATGAAAGGACCCCATCATTAAAAGTGAGCTAGTGCTTCAAGCAAGGATACAAGAAGAAGAGTTATGAGTCACAATGCAGGCGATCCACCATCTATTCACCTACAATCGGCCCTCCACAAGCAAGTCTAGAGTAACCAGATGGTTGATGGAAAACATCCTAACTAGAAACTTGGAAACTCAAGACCTTAATGCTCTATGGCTAGAGTGCATCACATGGCATCTCTCACAAAATCTCACAAGGTGTTCTATCGGGAAACAAACACCAAATTGAGCCACTTGGAGGAAAAGAATACCATCATCAATTATGGCAACATACTCTCATATTGGGGTCATCATAGGATCCCATATGGTGCCACATCCATCAGCAAAAAGGAGGACAAGGAAGAAAAGAGCCTAATGATCATCTAGAGTGACACCAAAGACATAGAGAAGATATTAGCATTAAGGACTTAGAAGATATGGATCTACTTGGCAAGTTCCTTCAACAATCTAAGTAATGACAAGAGGAAAAATCTCATGAGAAAAGAATGGGAGGAGTACAAAGCAGCCATAAGAGCACCTATTAAGGAGTCAATGCGTAAGTACGTAGGTGAAATTGTTGTAGAAAGAGATGAAAATAGCTCCAAAAAAGGAAAGGGAAAGGCAATCAAAGAAGCCCAATTGATTGACACAACTCTTCTGCACAACCTACAAAAACAAATGGAATAGATGCATGCACAAATATTAGAGCTAGCAAAGGCTAGAACTGCCTCCACAAGACACCATCCTTAGGCCAAGAAAGAGAACCCGCCCAATTGATTCTACAAAAAATGCTCAAGTCCTGTAAAGGAGGGTAGAGTGTTGCATGAAGAATAGGAGGCTTTGAGTGGATAATCAAATAGCTAAAGGAGGACAAGACCAACACACTAAAAACCAACCAGGAGCTTTAAGGAAGACTAGAGAGGACACAAGAGGAGTACAAAAACTTCTTGATAAATTTAGAAAATTATACTATGGAGCTCCAAGATCATTTGTAGGCTTGTGACAAGGCACTAAAAGAAATCCAAGAAAGACAAAAGCAAGAGTTCCAAAAGTTGTTGAAGGAGAACAAGTCAATGCTCATAGAGCTTCAAAACTTGTTGAAGGAGCATGACACCACACTCAAGGATCTTAGAGAAATGTAGGTCCCACAACTTTGAGATTAGCTAGAGGAGTGCAACACCATACTCAAGAATCTCCAAGATGTCCACCATATGAGTAAGCTATAGGATCAACTTAAGAGCAAGGTTTGTCACTTGCACACTAAAAAATTGAAATCGTTAGGCTGAGTACACAAATAATAGTGAACAATTGCTAGCTCACCAAGGCCAAAATTAAAGTATCCCAAGAGAAAGTGAATGTAAAATTGAATGAAAGAAGGCACCTATAACAATAGCACATATAAAGCCAATGGAGTGTCTTGTATGCAGGCTTGTAGGAAACTATTTCTAGCAGTTTAACAAGGGCCATGAGGATGGTGGAACATGTCATATAGAGACTCTATGAGACCACTTCGATGAAGCTCACCAATGAATTAGGAGTAGCCCTATACAATGAAAACCAACATAGATTCCAACTGGAAGCCCACAAACTAGTCATGGTGGTGAAACAACATGAGTTGTTCGAGGAAGCCCAAACGATAGCATGTCTGCCTCAATCAAAGAGTATAGAAGAACTCAACATCCAATTGGGATTGGTTTCCAACACTTTGGTAAGCATGGAGAAGATTCAAGGAATTGGCCTATTGACAAAGGGGCCAAATCAAAAAGACCTAATCTGATGATTGATACAAAAGGATATCAGGAGCATGAACTCAAGGTAATGAAATTGATATAACTTCAAAAGTCCTAGTCAATGTCCCCCATTGCCGTAGACCCACCTATAATCATGACTCCCCCCATGGATCCATTGAGGTACCAGAGTTTGATACTAGGGAGTCTAAGGATCAACCACCATATAAAGAGGAGTAGAGAGCAAAAAAAGATTTTCATTAAGAATGAAGATACATTAAAAACCTAATTTGCTTGCTTATGAGGATAAAGATATTTATTTTTTAACTGCATACTAAGCTTCAATCTCTCCAATGATTTTCTCTCATCCACAAAATGAATAGAAACATTTTAAAGAAACTAGAGACAACACATCCTTTCCATCGAGACAATAAAGCTAGTAGAAAAAGCTTGAGCAAAATAGTACAACACATCCATCCAATCTCTTGATAAGTCCCCATTAGGATTGATAAGAAGAGGAGGGATAGACTTCCTTATATTTATGTGCAATTGTTGATGCATAAAAGTTAAACACCAACAAATTTGAGTAGCCAACCTCACATAAACATCTTCTAATTGATTGAGCAAACTAAAGATAGGAATGGGAACATGCAAATGAAGTTTCCCATGATCCTAAAATAAAAAGCCAATTAACAATTGGTCCTACAAGAAAGAATCATGTAAAGTCCACTGTCGACGAATGGAGTATATCACTATCAAATCTGTTAGTATCCATGATTTATGGAGGATGCAAGTTTATATAATTAGAAGGTTGATGTAAGATAATCACAATCGAACAATGGGGAGGGGGATAGGATAAATTGTAGAAAGTGGAAATATTAAGTGATAAGGATGCTAGAAAAGGAGGGAAGGAAAATAATAAAATCTGAAGAGATTCTATAGAAAAAGTAGATGGAAGAGAATGAACAACATGAGAATCAAGGGGAATAGGCATCACAGCACGTTCAGTGATAAATGGGCAAGGGGTAAATACAAGAAAATGAGGAGATAATGTAACGGTAAAGGTAAGCATACTGATGGAATCAAGATTACTATGAAGAAGGGAGATATAAAGAGGAAGGCGTTGAGATATATTATGATAAGAAATAAGATCAATAGGATCATTCGGATAAACAAAAGATCAATAGTTCAAGGCTTGAAAGAAGACGTCAGTAAACAAATGATTTTTTGCAATATAAGAAAGGACTTAGGAGCGCAAGGGTTGGATATCAAATTAAAAAAATGTACTCTGCCACCATCGAACGGTAAACCAATACATCCTCCCCTAAAGATGGATAACAAGCATAACCTTTACACCATGAAGTCTTCTAGATATATGTATACAACCCATCTGAAAGGCTAAGCTTCACTAAATGAACATAGATGACTACTTGTAAAATAATATCCTTCACAGAAAGATTGATATCCTCCTCATTAAGAGTCTGCAAGTCTCTTGTGATATACATGAATGACAATGACTATGCCTCATGGCAAACTAAATCATCAATAGCATGATCAAACCATGATTTAAGTAAATCAGTAGACCAAAGGTTATGCCACCCTTGTTTTGGTACTTCCAAATCAATAAAGCTAAGAAATATATACAATGCAAAATTTTATTATTGGTATTTAATCCAAAAGGTAGGGGGAGTTGATACAAGATTAACAAAAAGAAAGAAGTCTTGATACAAAGAATAAACACGCTGTTGAATATGATCCACCTTAGCAAAAGGAGCATCACTTCATTTGGCTTGCTATGTTATGCTTTTCGGCTCCTCTGTAGGATATTGAACAAACAAGACTGCAAGAGTAGGAGGAGGAACAAAAAGTTCGGTGACTTTACATTTCAACTCCTCAATTATATGTTGTTGTGTTGTAACAAATTCTTTGGCATGTTGTAACTCACCATCACCAACACCCAGCTTAGAAGTTAAAACCACCATCTCATATAGGGTAGAATCATGCTCTTATGACACAAGGAGGCTTGAACATCTTTAGCAGTAACTAACTTATCTATCATCAAAGCAATGGTTGCTTCTGACCATCCAATAGATTCGTAGCTTTGGTCATCTCTTTGTGAATATCACCTAGAGAAGCTCATTCTGATGTTGAATCCTCTAAATTTGTACTCAATTAACTAGTCAAGAAATCCACCTTTTCTTGCAAAGATGTATAAACTCTTGTATATGCAGCTTGGAGAGAAGAAGTTATCATTGTTTCTAGGGTTGCCTGGACATTGGAGACCATTTGTGAGAGCATGGGCCCAAATAATACTAGTTCAAAAATGATGGGGTTTGAGGGTCAAGGTTCCCGTCCCTTTGCATTGCAAACAAGTTGGTATAGGAAAGGAATTAGGAAGAGAACAACAAGCACAAGAGCCTGTACAAGAGAAAGATCAAGAATAGAAACATAACAATAAGAATTTTGTAGGTGAGAATGTTTCGTGTAGATCATCCTGGTAGGAGGTTCATCTTCCTCATCACAATTTTCTTACATTAGAGGAGGGGAAGAAACTCAAGGTGGAGGTTACACAGGAGTATCATCAAAAGCAAGAATAGGAATGCCACTAGAGGGAGGCTTAAGGATAATCATCTTCTAAAGAAAAGTCCAGTAAGAAACATTACTAAGCTAACCTTCTTGAACTCATTGGAAATGTTAATCCATCTTTATCAAAAGGAAATGTGTCCAATTTGTTGAGAAATAAAGCATAGGATAAGTTATAACCCATGTATGCACAAACAAACAAATAAAATAGACTACATGCAAAGAGTCCTAAAAAAGTAAAAAGGCATCTATCTCTTTAGAGGATACTAGTGGTATATCAATTTAGCATGAAGGAAGATGAAGAATGAAGATGAAGAAGACAAAAAACTCTTGAGCCTCCTTTTATCTTGTCTTTGCTTCCTCCTTTATGCATCCTTTTATATTCTTCTCATGTGGTATCAAAGCAAAAGCGCAAGATCGAAAGCTTGGATTGAGGAGCATATTGAATCAAGGTCCACATCGAGTTCAAAGATTGCTACATGTCATTAAATCACGTACTAATCTTCAACTAATCCACTGGAAACAGGTACATTACATTGTAGACCCATCGGAGCTCAAATTTCAAGCATTGGTGCTTGTTTTTTAATGTATTGGGAAGCCAAAGGCAGCTAGAAATGATGCATAGCAACAAGGTTAATGGGTTCAATGTTTGAATCGGATCATGTTTTGATTTCCAAAAGCAAAGGTGTTGCTTAAACTCAAGCCTAGCTTAATCAGGGGGCCTGCTTTGTTGAAGAGAAGCTCAAGGCCTGCTTATAGAAGAACCACAAGGTCTGCTTATCAAAGAAAGCAAGGGTTTGACAGAGACAAAGAAGCAGAGAAAAGAGAGTTGGCTTTTCTTATTTACTTAGCCATTTGCTATGAATAATAGAGCTTGAAGCTCCAAGAAAATCATCGTAGAGGATAAGAGGATGTCAGCGTCGAATTCATTGCTGTTAGGCCATGTAAAAGGCCTGCCATATTTGACAGTGACTCCTCATAGCGTAAGGGTCAACCATTATCCATAAGCTTTAGAGTAAAAGATTATTCTAATCTAAGGCTTTAAAATAAATTGGTTCACAAAAGTCACCTTTCACACTTGGTTGCAAAGAACCAGGTCATCAGATCGAATGCTTTCACACTTGGAGATTTTTGAACTAGCTATTTGGAAGCTCTATGTTCACACTGCAAGGGACTAAACCAGTTTTTTGTGAAATTAGTTCACTAATTGACATGTTCACACTACAAATAATAAACTGACTTGATTTAAGGTTTAAATGTCAGTTTTATGCCATTTTTGCGTGCCAATTCAAAAGGGAAAAAATATCAAATAATTTCCAAGAAAATTAATCTAGGTAGGACTTCATTCTTGGCATGAAAATTTGAAAAAAAAAAAGAAATTAGTTAATTTTAGACTCAGATTTTGATGTTTTCTAGGTCATACTAGTACCGTTTGAGCCTTGTCTTTATTATTTCTTGTTGGATAGCTAATGTTTGACATATGGGCATGATGTATGTGTACATGTGATAGCAACTAGACACATATGATATTTATTATAGTGGAACTCAATTTATATACATTTATTTAGGGTTTTTTGAATGCTTAATGATCTCAATTTTGACCAATTGATGCTCCATCTTGTTCACGTGCTTGGATACTAATTTGGCACGTTATATATAACTGGTTTTACTAAGTTTGCAGCTATCATAATTTTGAAAATGCAAATTGTGGGTAACAAAATTTTAGCAAAGGACAACTAAAGTGCATGGTCCTACTATATGGAGAAGTTCTTGATGGAAAGAGGTCTTTGGGACCTTATTATCAGTGAAGATGCATGTCCAAAATTACCTAATGAGCCCACTGAAGATTAGAAAAAGGCGTATAAGGATTGGACTCGAAAAAATAGAAAAGTATTGCATTGGATATCTGTGTATCAGAGACGCCGATTAAAAAGGCAAATACTTGTAAGGATGCTTGGGAAATCATTGAAAAGATGTATGGTACATGCATGAAGGCTAGGAAACTATAGCTAAAGAAAGGGCTACATGGTGCATGGAGAGGAAATAGAAGCAAAGTGATTATGTGGCAAAAATGAAATAGGTTACTGAAGATCTTGCTTCAATAAATGTACTAGTTGATGATGATGATTTGGTATCTATCACACTAAATGAACTTGGACTAGCATATAAGTTCCTTGACACTTCCATTTCTATGAGAGGGAAGACTCTATGCTTGCCTGATTTTGAAGAGTTGATTGCTTTGCTTCTTATGGAAGAGATTACATTGGGCCTAAATGCATCTAACAGTGGAAAGAATGCAAATCAAGATAGTATGTTTTATCATCAATGAGGCCATGGTAGCTTATCTAGAGGTAGAGGATCATCTTATGGGCATGGAGACACCTTTGCATGAGGTTATAATACCTTTGGATGTGGTGATTTTATGCCTAGAGGCAAGGGGAGATCCTACTCTACAGGCAAGGGATGCTCTAGTCCACAGAGAGATGGTGCATGTCATTATTGTGGGTAGCTTGGTCACTTTGAGAGAGTATGCTTTCATAAGCAAAATGCTATGTTTAGGGGTCAATATTTTGGGCACCATATAGGTGAATATAGTGGTGGTGGCTATGGTTCTTAAGGTGGTTTATCACCTAGAGGTCATCTCTTTACCATGGAGCATGTACTTGATAGTATGACACACCCTCTTAGAGAGGATGACTGGTATGTGGATTCAAGTGCTACAAACCATATGACTCACCATGCAAAATGGTTTGATAGAAAGCAAAAAATGTAAACTAAAGAGTATATGGCTACAGGAGATGACATATTGCATAAAATAACTCATTTTGGGAGTGCATCTTGGTGACTAGAGATGGGACTGAAAATAAGCTTGGGAATGTTTTATATGTGCCAACTATCACTAAAAACTTGAGTTCAGTTGGTCAAATGGTTGATCAAGGAGTGTAAGTGAGGTTTGATAAGTATGGATATTTCATTGAGGAGTCTAGGAATGGAGGACCTAACAAACTTATTGCTTGTGGTCAAAAGAAAGGCAAGCTATTTGCCTTGGATGTATGTTAACCCTCAAACGAATGAAGGTGGAAAATCCGGAAAAGCTAAATAAGAAGACAAAGACAGAGGCCAAGGCAAAGAGAAATGGAAGACAAAGATGCACAAGGAGAAGAGTCCTAAATAAGGGAGAAAGGCGCACAAGGAAAAGCGCAAGTCAAAACTTTTGTAAAAGAGCGCAAGCGCATCATGGTTTAATTCAAAGAGCGCCGGCCGTGCAATTTGTAAATGTAGATGGGTGGTGGAAAGGAAGCTAGGAAGATAGAAGGACAATGGAAAAAAGGGCCTAGGCTACGGCCGGCCATGTAAAAAAGGAGAAAAGGGGATGACCGCCCAAAAGGGATTTAGGGTTTTGTATATAAAGTTGAAAAGTGAATGAGAAGCTCATTCTTGTGCGTGGCCAAAAGTAGCTCTCCTCTTCTTCTTCTTCTTCTTCTTCTTGCTTGCTTGAGCTTGTGCCTGAGAGAGGGAGTGTGAGAGTGTGAGGGAGTGAGTGTGTGAGGGTAAGGGACTGAGGAGGAGAAGCTCTCCATCTTCTCCTCTCTTCTTCTCTTCTCTTCTCTTCTCTTGTCTTGCTCGCGGACATGGAGCTTGGAGTGTGGAGCTTGAGGATGGAGCTTGCTTGAAGCTTGCACTTGGATCGTGGAGCTACCGGAGTGCGCGGGAGAGAAGGTAACTCAAACGGCATCAAGGTAAGCTCACGATACCCGTAAGGTAGGCATTGTGCGTCGGCTATGTGAGAGGTAGCCATTAGTGCTCGGCTTGGAACGCTTGAAACAATAAGCGGTCCGAGGGTCTCGGCAGTTGAGCGAAGCTCCCACATTTTGGTTCCATTGCCGGGACCGATGGATTCAAGCCTTGAGCGCTTGCGCGCTTCAAATCGAGCATCAAAGTAAGGGGTTTCCCCTGAACCGGTGCTTGAGATAGGTAGGAAGGGAGGGGGTTGAAGATTGTATTCGATCTCCTTAGCAAGTAGGTGTTTTGCTTTCTTGAGATTTATGTTGTGGAATGAAGTAGTGTAGGTATTTACTTTGTGATTTGGATGCATTAGGGTAGGAAAAAACAAAGAAAAAAGAATAAAAACAAGCATCAGGGTTTCTGCTACATAACAGGGCATGAGGGTTTGATTCGTTTGTCGATTTGTATTTTGGAGTTTATTGGCTATCCCAAGTAGATAGATCTCTTCCCCATCACTCCAGCATCATTCCTATTGAATCTTGTAGCTTGTAATAATCAATATCTTAAGATTTTGGACGATCCCATGCTCGAAAGTGCGTTCGGGTTGGCGGGATCGGACATTCGATCTAGTGTCCGATTCCCAGAATCAGACGTCCGATTTTGACAATCGGACGCTCAGACAACCGACCGATCGGACCAACCCGTCCGACTCAGACCACTCGGACTCGGACCAGTCCATAATCGAATGCTCGGACAACATCGGGGACAACCATCCGATCGGACCATCCTGTCCAATCGGACCACTCGAACCGGTTCATAATCGGACGCTCGGACTCGGACCACTCGGACTAGCCCGTCCGATTTTGGAAATCGGACGCTCGGACCACTGTCCGATCAGACCACTCGGACCAGCCAGAATCAGACCAGTCCAAAATCGGACCGTCCGACTACTAGAATCGGACCACCCTATTCGATCCGATTCCCAGAATCGGACCACTTTTTCGATCCGAGTCCTAGAATCGGACGTGACCAAAATCAGACCACTGGGCCGATCGGACCAACCCAAAATCGGACGTCCGATTCTGATAATCGGACTCCTGAAAATTGGACATCTGAGAATCGGACAAAAAAGTGTCAAAATCGGACAGGTATCTAGAACACAAATTTTGACACATCTAAACCCCGAGATTGACCCCAAAGGCTACTTAGAGCTAAAGGCACATGATAGATCCATCACTGGGCTAAAATTTAGAGCACTTAGTTCAAAATTTGGCCATAAACGGTCCTCCAAATTGTGCATGGTGTTTACCGTAATGGAACTGCGGGTCGGGGGGGATTACCCCCGGACCCCCGCAGAGGGGGCTCTGCCCCCTCCACACCTCCCCCAAGTAGGTTGGAGAGAAAACGCGCGCCGTGACAGGTCCTCCAAATTGAACCCTAGTGTAGTAATGGCTCTACACGAGCATGTATCCTCACTTGCAAAAGAGCAACCAAAAGCCCATACCCGAATAGAGAGAAACAAAGACCCTAGAACATCAATGGGCCAAATTAGCCATCAAGGGTAAAAAGGCCACGCCGTGAGAACACAAAGACATTGTGTTCAGACCGTGTCTAGTCAGAGCAAAATGCAACTTCAGCAAGCTACAAATGCGAATATGACTAGACATGACACTCTCGACGAGAGATGTACCTTGAATAGCATTGCACTGACGATCCAAGACAGCAGTGGAGAATTCACATCTAGTTGTGCAGTCGAGAACTCAAGGGCATCTGTCAGAAGGCTTAAATTTATAAGCCAAGACCCGGAAGATGAAGACATAGTACTACCTACTTATCTTAGGGTCAAACTCACCGCGAAAAGAGAGCATATTATCAATGCTCTAATTGATCAAGGAGCAGATTTTAATATCTTGACCTATGAATCATGGACCCTACTAGGACAACCAGAGCTCACACCGACTAGTGCAACCCTTAGCCCTTATGGGGGACATCCACAAGCACTCATAGGGAAGTGCAAAATCCTTGCGACAATTGAAACAGAAAGCTTGCCTATCCTATTTCATGTTCCTCCAAATAGTGCTAGCTGCGGGAAAGAAACCCTCCTAGGAAGACCCTTTAAAAGGGCGACCAAGTGTGAGGCCGACTATATAGCACAGAGGATACATCTGACACTACCAGGTGTGAGGATAGTCACAAACTTTAGCAAGGGTGACCTCATCAAACCTCAAGGGAAAGGCAAGGAAGCTGCTGACGTAATAGTCAAGCCTACTAATGAGAGCAAGGACTTGTTAGAAAAACTAATGCAAGCACAGGTCGAACAGCGAGAACTAGTGAGTGAGACCAGGCCTTAAAAAAGAAGGTCAAGAGACAATGCCAAGGACGGGCTTTGGACTTACAAATATCGTAGAAGACCCCAAAAGAAGCCCAAGCCTTATAGACGCAGGCATCGATGGAGGGTCAGCACAATGCCGTGATGGATATCCAAAGCGTTGCTACGTGCTCAGGGGTACTACGCAGGTAACCGATCGATTTGGGTACCAAAATCCCCTGCTACACTACCTCTATCAGCTGAAGGCCATAGTGCATCAAAAGCAACGAAGCACAAGAGGAAATCTAAGAGAAACTCTAGGTCTCGAGGAAAGAAAGCAAACATGAGTGTTCGAAAGAAAGAGCCTCAACCTAGCATGCTTAATAAGCAGATGACATATGTAGCCATTGAGCGTGCACAAAAGCCATTAGTGCCCAAAGAGCCTTTGATTCCCCAAGAGGATAAGGGGCACAACGCTACTTGTGAGGTGGCTAATTGCTCAACAAAACAAATGGCACAATCACCTAATAGCCTCGAGAAAATTCTCCAGTCAGTGCCAAGCCCACGTAGGAGTCCCAAATCTCCTACATCCTCTTCACCTAAATGGACACGAGAAGCACAGCAGCAGCAGCCTCGTGCCGCTGCTCAACCTACACAAGTGAATGTGCAAAGGGCAACAAAAGACATGACCACTTCTGATCGCCCTAGGGACTTGACACCGCAATCCACCAAGGGTAGCCAGTCCACTAAACTAGATGCTACTACTTCCAATCAAGGATCCCAGCAGTCAGAGAACTTGGCCATGACAATGCCCCTTGTGGAACATGTCCTTAGAAGTTTACATGTAGAGGAGGTGTCACAACCATCTTCCTCGACAACTCCAACGCTTCCAAAGTGCCTAAAGCCTAGGCAGGAGGAGTTACACACAAGGGAGTTGGCTGAAGATCTAGGCTCTCCGAAAAGGGAGACAGTTGTACCCTCACAACCTAGCGAGGCTATTCAGCAGGCCACGGCCATGTCCCATAAAGACACACTAGAGAAAGAGAATGCTAAGGCCCAACCAAGCACATCAATGGTTGACCTAGTCTAGGGTCCTGAGTCATTGAGAGATGCACCTTCACTGACCAAGAAAAAGAGGAGAAAACAACGAAGACAAGAACAATCATAGGTGGTTGTGGATCCCAAGAACATTGACACCAAGAGCGCTGGAGAGCTAGGGAATAAAGCATCAAGTCCAACCACCAGTGAGCCCACTGATGCCTCTCTTAATAATGGTAAAACCTCAGACACATCCATGTGCTATGAAAAACCAAAGCAACCGTTGCCATCAACAGTTGCTTGCAACACTCTATCCACTAACAATAGAAATCGCATTTACCAATCAAGAGTGGATACAACGTCGTCACAACAGGGTGACAAATCTATACCAGTCACATCCGAGAAGAACCATGACAAAATAGCAGCAAAACCTCAGGAGAAACGTGAGAACCCCAAGAGCATAAGAAATCCTAGCGTTGACCAATCTTGCTCATCTAGGCCTGAGCCCCTAGCCATGCTAAAGCCTAAGGAAACTCTTAGAACTTTGCATGAGATAGCAACCAAGCAAGCCCTCGTAGAACATAGAAGTGTCACACAATGCTTAACTGAGTTGGATGCTAAGCTCAAAGTGGTCGCACGTGTCTACGTCCTTGCAGACATGGGCACAATCCCCAAGGAGCAGCTTGGAGATTAGTTGCCCTTTCCTCTATCCTGGGAAGAGTAAGAACATCTTAACGAGCACTACGACAAGCTCCTGCATGAACGCATGTGACTCATCTCTGACGAGGAGGTAGACGAACTGCGCTTAACCGTCACCTTCAATGAAGTGCTCTGCCGACCAAATCTCGTAGACATAGAGCAACTAAAGCAACTGTCAACAGGCCAGAGTCAGTTTGAGCAGCGTTGATGCGAAAGCCGCGTTGTAATGGCTGAACTAGGGGCTCAGATCATGACAGTCTCTGAGGAGCGATTGGCCAAATGGCGATCCCAAAGGGACCCAACATATGTGGCACCAACTTCCCTACGAGTGCTAACTGCCATTCGGGGTAGGGACTTGGCTGAACCTAGCCAAGAAAACTCTTTGTTTGATAAGGTTCTCACTGAGGAGGAGTTACATATAGCCAGTAGACTCGGACAAGGTTCCATGCTACTTGATGTGGCAAAATATTTATCAGTATTAAGTAAGCTGCCACGAATACTAGACGCGTGTGCCACGCTCCGGTACAACCCTGAGTTCTACGCTTGGTTCTTATCCTCGTGAAGTGACATTATGTATATAAATAAACACTGATTCTTGTGTCACCTTGTATTAACACACACAAGTAATGATAGTCAAGCGCAGGGAGAATAGTTGGTTCTAACAAGCTAACCTCCTCAAGTCCTTTTCTCATCACACATTTAAAAGCCGTGTGACCATTCCCACCTCCAAGTGAAGGGCATGCAACCCACGTTACCACCATAGGAAGCCTTGACCAACAACACTGATGGTGTAGACAGGATGCAACCCCTTTCTATACACCTTCTTCCCTTTTTGGTCTATCCTTCTGAGGATGTGCCCTATCCCACTCCATGACAACCAGTCCACACAACTTAGCATAAGCCAATATTGGCTAATGGTTGGAGGCAAAACGAACATCATCATGGGAGCCATCCCGTTACGACAAAACACTGCATGCCTCACCCCTCCCCTTCTTGTCACATGCGCTTGATAAACCACACTAAAATCCCTTCCATACGAACAGTTGTATCCTGTATCAAGGTCTAACCCTTGGATTGTATCTCGCAGGCTTCCAGACGGAACACATGGAGAACCATGGACATTTGGCATGCAAAAACGCTCTTCACAGACGACGGGAGCATGTGGCATGCGCCCCTCCACCGGAGCGCTAGGTGCCCACCATCAAGAGATATGCCAAGAAGCTAAGACTCAAAACGCGCAACGGGTGGTAGCACTAGTGGCACGAACCCCCAGCTCACGCCCGGGCCCCAGATGCTCAAGGGCAAAAAGGGCAGCTCGGGAAAGGGAAGAATTCAATGAATTGTTTAAAGACATTCTGGAAACAGTAGCAGCCCGAGACTACACCATTCATATCCCGGCCGACATGTTCCCTGCCCAACCCCACGGGAGCCCCACACCAGCAGCGCCCCAATCACCCGGCCACCCAAACTCGCCCCGCCTCATACAAATAGAGTAGCCCCGTGTTGTATAAAGGACTTATCAAATGCTACCTGGCCATGACTTTTTGTCTTTAAATGGTTAAGTGTTGACATGTTCCTGAATTGTACGAACTTTTCATATCTGTGTTTAATATATTTCACGTCTTTAGCAAAAGAACAAGCTAATCAAGTGCAGGTAATAAATGTATAAGTCAACACCATAGAATTCATATAAGTGATGTCTCCTTGCATTGCACTGGTTTATTATAGATTGTACTCTCATGAAGCGACAAGTGAATACAGGATGAGACAGGTCTTTGGGCGAAAGTGTTCAATGCCTAATCACTGCAAGACCATCGATCCCACAAGGAGCCGTGGCAAAGCCACGCTGCCAAAAGCATGAATCACCCTTGCCAACCGCCCACATCGCATGGCCCAAAGCACATTCATGGGCCACGCTCCCTTTCTGGGTCAAGCTCTATAGTTGGCTCATGGCAGTCGTTACCTCAATTGTACCAACATCGCGGGTGTCGCAAGGAGGTTTGCAATATCTCAAGTGTATCTCCCTATCTCGACAACAGCTTCTCTAACAACGAGGCTAGGGCACAATCATCACTACAATATCAATTTTTCGAAGCCTTCGAAGCTTGACATTTTCCAACCCATTGGAAGGCTGATAGCCTCAACATATTGTAATAGTTGTACTTAGGCAAGTTCCCAAAAAAAAAAAAGGGGGAAAGAAGAAGAAGAAGAAAAGAAACGAATGAAAAGATAATAAGCACCCCCACGATCACATCACAACACCTAGGGATCCTCAAATTAGGTACATCCGGTGACCTTGTTCGATTGGCTCCGTCCCTAGTCCCCTAGCCCTTTAGCATCACCCACAATTGTTCAGGACACATCAAGGGCAGGACACATCTGGGGAGCTTGTCTCGCCTATGGTTAGACCTATCACCCTGACCCACTTGCTCAATTCTCTCTTGCACTCTGCCTTAGTACCTTTGCAGTCAGTGGTGATAAGCACCGCACGATTGGCCATGAAAAGTACACCGTACTTATCAAGCAAGTCCAATAGTTTCCAGCTACTGAAAGTGCGGTGTCCTTGTATTCAATTATGCTACGTCGTGCGGTCACAATGCAAAGGATGTCTCATATACCTTCACGTGTACCTCTTCTCCACATGGACAACTTTGCTTCATCCACGCATTGTTATGAGAAACTAGCCCACGGTCTTCTAACTACGTAATATCTAAGTATGCATGAGCACTCACATAATATCTGCACCGAAGTATATCCACAGTTTGGGTCCTCAAGTGCAGGACAATACTCTAGGCTTGCTTAGAGTTCAACCTGTCTCCCAAACTAATCAAATATGTCTTGTGCACGATAAGAAGACTAGCACTACCCCTTAGGGAGAAATTACACGAGAGGTTTTCAAATTGCAGGTGTTGAAGACTCCACAGAAAGTGTCGTTCGATCTTCATCAACACCCAACTCTGAATGCTTATCCTTTACTATCCGACAAGCCCGCAAGGGATCATCATGTGCGGAATCCCCAACAAACCAACACTTGTGCTGGCCATCAATGCAATCCCCAACACAAAATAGCCCTACCGCCAACTCCAACAACCTTCCACCAACCACCTTGGCCACCAACAGGCCCCCAGGACCTTGTACCACACCACCACCAACACTCCTCCATGGAAACCACCGGCGTCCTTGTCACCCACCTCTTCGATGCATGCTACAGCCTACTACCTACGACGGTGAGTGCCATGGGACTAGCACTCGTCTAGGAGGGGGGTAATGTTAACCCTCAAACGAATGAAGGTGGAAAATCCGAAAAAGCTAAATAAGAAGACAAAGACAGAGGCCAAGGCAAAGAGAAATGGAAGACAAAGATGCACAAGGAAAAGAGTCCTAAATAAGGGAGAAAGGCACACAAGGAAAAGCGCAAGTCAAAACTTTTGTAAAAGAACGCAAGCGCATCATGGTTTAATTCAAGGAGCGCCGAGCTCTCACCCGTGCAATTTGTAAATGTAGATGGGTGGTGGAAAGGAAGCTAGGAAGATAGAAGGACAATGGGAAAAAGGGCCTAGGCTACGGTCGGCCATGTAAAAAAGGGGAAAAGGGGATGACCACCCAAAAGGGATTTAGGGTTTTGTATATAAAGTTGAAAAGTGAATGAGAAGCTCATTCTTGTGCGTGGCCAAAAGTAGCTCTCCTCTTCTTCTTTTTCTTCTTGTTTTTGCTTGCTTGAGCTTATGCTTGAGAGAGGGAGTGTGAGAGTGTGAGGGAGTGAGTGTGTGAGGGTGAGGGACCGAGGAGGAGAAGCTCTCCATCTTCTCCTCTCTTCTTCTCTTCTCTTGTCTTCTCTTGTCTTGCTCGCGGACATGGAGCTTGGAGTGTGGAGCTTGAGGATGGAGCTTGCTTGAAGCTTGCACTTGGATCGTGGAGCTACCGGAGTGCGCGGGAGAGGAGGTAACTCGAACGGCATCAAGGTAAGCTCACTACACCCGTAAGGTAGGCATTGCGCGTCGGCTATGTGAGAGGTAGCCATTAGTGCTCAGCTTGGAACGCTTGAAACAATAAGCGGTCCGAGGGTCTCAGCGGTTGAGCAAAAGCTCCCACAATGGAGGAACTCCCATCATTCAAACCTCTATGTATATTGAGATAGGGCATGGATAAGATAAAGATGCAGAATTGTAGCATAGAAGGATTGGACATGTGAATTTGCAAAGGCTTAAACAAATGTAGTCTAGACATGTGATTCATGGGCTTCCACAGTTTGGATATGTAAATTATGATCATGTATGTGAGGCTTGTCAATTTGGCAAGTAGTTTAGACTCCCATTTCCAAAGAGGGGGAGAGTGAGCAGCTATCCTTTGGAAATGATACATTTTGATATTTGGGATCCATGTCAGAATGTCTCTTTGAGTGGAATATACAGGTTCTATATCACTTTCATTGATGACTTTAGCAGGATGACATGAGTGTATTATTTGCAACACAAAAGTGAAGCATTTGAAAAAAAAATTGGAGTTTAAGACTATGGCAAAAAAATAATTTAGAGGATGTGTAAGTATACACCACAACAAAAGGCAGAAAGGAAGAACGTGATTATTGCGAAAGTAGCAAGGGCAATGATGAATCAAATGCACATGCCCTTAATCTATTGGGTTGAGGCAATACATATTGCAGTCCACATCATGAAAATGACACATACAGCCTTGAACATCATATGTCTTCATATGAGAAGATGTATGGCAAGACACCTACAATTGCATACTTTAAGGTGTTTGGTTGCATATGTTACATGTCCTTGATGATTTGAAGAAGAATATGGAATCAAAAGCTATCAAATGCAAATTTCCTAGGTATTGAGATGAGAAAAAGGGCAGCAAATGTTATGATTTTATCACTAAAGAGGTTCATATAAGCAGGGATGTGAGATTCAATGAGTATGAGTCTTGGTATCTACCAAAAGTTGTAGCTAACATGGATGTCTATGAGATTAGTGATGATAATGGGCATGTAAAGAAAATTACAGCAAATAATGGTCAAAGAAATCAGCATGTTGAGGATATGTATGGACCTCAAGACCATGATGAAAGTAGTGGCAATTATAGTCCATGGAGTGGCAGGTTGAGGAGTGCACAAAAGAGGGCAGAAATTGCACAATGGAATAAGCCTATGGGTGAGCGTTCTAAGGATGAGTCTATGGATGATGATTTTGTCATACCATATGCAAGAACTCTAGGGATAAAAAGTGCAAGAAAGTATGTTTTCACCACATGCAAGAAAAGACACCGTCTACTGCACCACAATTGAGGAGATCAAATAGAGTGAGGCATCCAAATAATGGCTTCATGAAGATGCATTATGCATACATGGTATCGCATGTTCAGCATGTTGAGTCCACTTGTTTTGAAGAGGTAGTTAGGAACAAATATTGGAAGAATGTTGTGGATGAAGACATAGATGCACTGACAAAGAACAAGACATGGGATCTAGTTGAGTTGTCTTAGGCAAGAAGGCAATTGACTACAAGTGGATAGATTGTCATATAATGGCTTCATGAAGATGCATTATGCATACATGGTATTGTATGTTCAACATGTTGAGCCCACTTATTTTGAAGAGGCAATTGGAAATAAAGATAGGAAGAATGCTATGGATGAAGAGATAGATGCACTGACAAAGAACAAGACATGGGATCTAGTTGAGTTGTCTTAGGCAAGAAGGCAATTGGCTACAAGTAGTTATATAAAGTCAAGTGCAAATCTAATAATTCATTGGAGAGATACAAGGCAAGGTTAGTTACAAAAGGTTATGCTCAAACATATGGTTTGGATTATGAAGAGACATTTATTCTAGTGACTAAGATGACTATAGTGAGATTGGTCATTGCATTGCTTCAATCTATGGCTAGAAATTATATCAAATGGATGTGAAGAATGCTCTCTTGAATGATACATTGGAGAAAGAGGTATACATGGATTAGCCGAACCATGAATATCTGTTTAAATTGAAAAAGGCATTATATGGATTGAAATAAGCACCAAGAGCTTGGTGTGAGAAGATCACTGAGTTATTATGCAACATGGGATTTCAACAAAGCATGGCTGATTATTCACTTTATGTTAGACATACAAGACATGAAATGGTTATTATTGTCATCTATATCGCTAATCTCATCATTACATTTACTTTAGAGAGAAATATTGTTGAAGTAAAGCATGGGTTGCACAAGGAGTTTGACATTAATAAGGACCTTTGCTTATTGAGATACTTTCTTGTGGCATTGAGGTGATTGATACTCCACATGGAGTTTGACTAGTGTAAAGGGACAATACTCATTGGAGATGCTAGAGAAGTATAAAGTGATAGGATGTAAGCCAGTGGATACATCTTTGGATCAAAATATTAAGATGGTGGATGATGGTCAATATGTAGAAGATGCTACTATGTT
Organism: Lygodium microphyllum; assembly: GCF_053477565.2. Classification (NCBI taxonomy): domain Eukaryota; kingdom Viridiplantae; phylum Streptophyta; class Polypodiopsida; order Schizaeales; family Lygodiaceae; genus Lygodium; species Lygodium microphyllum. The sequence goes on from NC_141136.1 coordinate 187,609,003, forward strand.
CAAGAAGATGGTTGGTAGCCTAATCTACTTAACCATTACTAGACCTAACTTGAGTTACTCAATGGGAGTCATTAGTTAGTTTATTCATAAACCATGCAAGTCACATTTTGATGCAATGAGGAGAGTCTTGAGATATGTGAAGAAGATAGCTAGCTTTGGCTTATTCTATGAGAAAGGGATCAAGCCTACACTATTTGGCTACATAGATGTAGATTGGGCTAGAAGTATCATGGATAGGAGATCCATTACTGGTTATGCATTCTCATTTGGTTCAACCATGGTAAGTTGGAGTAGTAAGAAGCAACTTACAATTGTTCTAGCACAGAAGCAAAGTATAGAGGTATTACATTGGCAGAATGTGAGCATACATGACTAAGAGATTGTTACTATGTGATATGGGGATAGAGATAGATAGTGGAGTTATCATGTATTGTGATAACATTAGCAGAATTATATTGGCAAATAACTGAGTCTACCATGCAAGGCAGAAGCATATCAAAGTGTACTACCACTTCATAAGAGAGTCTAAGGTAATGGATAGAGATATAAACTTGGTGCATGTCAAAACCAATGACTAAGTTATCCTAGGATAAAACACATTGAGGTGCACTACCACTTTGTGAGAGAGAAGATACTTGCAAGTGAGATTGACTTAGTATATGTCAGCACATAGGATGAGATAGCTAATCTTTTGACAAAGGTATTGGATATAGAAATGCTTTAAAAATTTGGAACCTTATTTAGAGTTGCAAAGATATAGTTGAGCCTGAGGGGGAGTGTTAAGATGACAAGCTCAACATGTGCATATATTAATGATGGACCACTTGGTTAGATGGGCTCACATATTTACACTTACCACGTCGGTGGTTATTATGATCCTCACATGGCCATTGACTTATCACTTATTATATTCGGTTTGTTGCACCTATGTATAGTTGGCATAGTTTTAGCACCAATCGATTAGTATGCATTGTTTGGCTTACTAGGCCACTTTTCTTTATGTTGTATATTATCTATACTTTGTGTACATTGTATTGTGTATAAAAGAAGAAAGAAAAAACTAGCAAGAAAATGTTTTGGTTTCCATCTCTCTTCTCGTGTTCTTGAGTGAGCTTCCTCTTATATATATGATATGTGTTTGGCACAACAACTCAAGCAAGTCCCCCCACGACATGATTTGTGTGACAAGTAGTGCATCAATCAAGTCTGTAAGCGGCAACAACAGTGCATCATTATATTGAATCTTGAGGAGTTATGTGTCCAACACATGACCTACATTAGTATCGAGTAGGGATTTTGATGCTCAAACACTTTACACAAGTAATGAGCACTAAGAGTGAGCATAGGCAACAATATTGACCATCAACCCATTCTTATGAGTTATATTATATATACACGTCCAAGAATGCATGATGGCTACCAAACCACATTATGACTTACGACTCACTAGTATTTGTTATGTCATCGTTCGATGAGCCTCCAATACTTTGAAATCCTTGTTGGCTGAAGCTAGCCAGTGGGTAGGTGGAGTAGTGCATGACTGAGGCTATTGGGATTCAATAATTTTTGAGGATTAAGGTTGATCTCTTTGGGGGGCGACATGGATGGAAATCAGGTAGTGCCATTGACACTTGCAATGCAAGTCAAATTAGTTAGTTCTCACTAACAATCTACCTATTTGGTTTTGCAATAACATGCGATACCTCTCCCTCTTGAGAATGTTTTTCGTGTTGATGTTTTGGGTACCTCTTGTTACAAAGTGCCTCTTTTATATGCCTTACTTGGCTATTGTAATGCTGCAAATGAATATATTGGGCATTCTTTCAATAGCTTGTATCAATTCTAGCATTTGGAATCTTTTTTCATGCTTAGTTTTAACACACACACACACACACACACACACACACACACAGAGTATAGTGTGAATTGACTTTGTTTAATAACACAATTCTAACTAAGTGAGTTATTCAAATAAATCTTAGCTTTTGATTTGGATATTGTGTTTTTTAAAGGGCCTTCATACATATGAAAACTTAGATATGACCTAAAGCCTTCTACTAGCGATGCCCAAAATTTGCACGTGAAATTATTTTGCCAACTAAATTGAATAAAAGGCTTTTATAAAAGGTCCAACACCCTCTAACTCCCATTGAAGACTTCAAATTTTAGCATTTTGTCATTGTCAATGGTACAATAAATCATGTGCTCTGGTGTCGGTCTTGGTCTAGGCTCCAAGAGAAAATGGTAGGGCACCTGATCTTAGCATCACCAATTACCATCACCAACCGCTAAGGCTATATATATATATATATATATATATATATATGCCTACGACAAGACAATAATCCGTTGCCACGTTTAAGTCTATAAAGGCAGCGGAAAAATACGAGAACGCGGAAGACGAAGAAGAAATAAACGCGAAGGCGAGTGAGGCCTCGTTCTGTGCAGTCCGCCGACAGTCCACCGCCATGGCGACGAAGAGGTATTCCATTCACTCTGTTGCTTATGTACTCTTTCCTAGTAGCATGTCGGCATTTTCATTATCGGTTAGAAGTTGTCCTTTTCGATTACCTTATCAGAGAAACAAACGGAAGTTTGCTTGAATGCTATCGAAAGCTTGAAACCGTCTACGTCTCGGGCAAGGTATGCCGTACAATCTTTAATCGATTTGGCCTGACCATATCCCTAAACGCCTGCAGATAAGATGAGTTGACCGATGGATCAACCAACTCACTAAGATTCAGGGTCCTTCGCTCCTTGATTTGCTACTCTCTATGGTTCATGGCCTTAGGCCTTGTAGTGATTGCCGCATCTAGTCTGAGTGGTCCAATCATCATGCTACCGGGCTGAATTTTCATGGTGTAGCGGTCCTGGTCTGCCATCTGACACACTTCTTGTGCACCTACAATTTATGGTGGAAGATTGAATGATTTCCTGCAGGGGTTTCTCTCAAGAGAACATGACTGCACTGATACCATCTGGGGGTGTTTTGTGTGTGTCTTTAAAATTTCAACTGTTTGGGGTTAGTCCTAGTTAACATGGCTCTCGAAGGTATATAAGTAGATGAAAATGACAGGAACTGTGTTTCTCACTCCGAGCTGGACCTATGGAAGATACAAGGATAGGGGGCATATTGAAGTATGGACAAGAACCTGGATTCAAGATATGTGTGTAGGCTTGAGCTAGAAGGATGGGCCGCCGAAAGGGGAAGCTACACTGTCAGACTGCATCAACACAGGTGGCTAGGGCTGGGCAGTTGTAGAGGCCAATTAGAGAGGCAGCTGATTCGGTAGTTTTGGAGAAGTAGGAGTGTGTGCAGGTTGGATCTGCCCTGGACAGCATTCGTAGGTTACAAGCTGTCAACCCTATAAAGAGGGTCCATTTTCGAGAGGGGAGCACCTTTCTAGATTGTCTTAGGTATATTGTAGGTGATTGTGTGGTTACAGAGATATCACACAGTAGTCTCTGAGCTATAGGTTCAGTTTTGGCAGATAGATGCAGGATGGACAGAGTTTCAAAGAGCTTGTTGCAAAGAGTTGGAGGTCTGTTTTCAGTCTTTGTATCCTCTTTACATACCCTCTTACTCTTGTATGTACCTTATAGTTGGTTTTAGATCCGTGGTTTGATTTGGGAGCAAGTGAAAGTGAAGCTGCCACTTTAATAGTGGTAATAATAGAGCCAATGTCAACAATTCTAGTGAGAATTTGGTCATGTAGGTTGAGGGCATATTCATGATGAACTTGAGGTTTGGATCTGGTTCTCAAAGCTTTACTAGGCCAATACCTTTGGTCATTGGACAATTGGAGATGAGTGTAGAACAATGAGCTTGGCCAAGACAAAAGATGCACATGTGAGAATGCTCACGGAATAAAAGTCACCGTAACTGAGCCATATTACACTTTTTGATGTGGTCACAATGATAAAAGTTGCTCAGAACAACTTGAGGAATGTAGGGGTCACCATCCCTAAAATTTAGGGAGTTACTATTTTTGGACCCCAGAATCTGTTCGCGTCATTATTTTCGTTTTTGCTTGAGGATTAATTCTCTGGTTGTACCGAGGTCAAAATTTGCACTGATCATGGAAAATTTTAGACTAGAAGGTTTAAATGGGAAAATTGTTATATGTATGCCATGTGGCACAAATTTCCGAGAGAGAGAGAGAGAGAGAGAGAGAGAGAGAGAGAGAGAGAGAGAGAGAGAATTAAAAAAAACGTATTAGGCATAAGAGGCAGAGAGGAGAATGAAGTTTTGAGGAGCTGAGGGCAGATTGTTGCAAGAAAATCCGCCATGGAGAGTACTTCTTGTTCAAAGTTGAGAGAGAGAGAGAGACAGGGAAACTCCATTGTCATGAACCTTCAGGTTCCATAGCTTTCTTCCATTATTCTTTTTTTTTAACTGAGTAACACACACAACAAAGATGAAGTGACCTAGTGTAAGTGTAGACTAGACAGACTAACTCTAGTCAGGTTACTAACTGACTACTAACCCGACTTATTTAATGTAGTCAAGAGAGTTGCACACTCTAGCTGTCATAGATGTCGGTCATAGATAAAGACACGCTGACGATGAGCTTGATTTCTAACACTCCCCCTTAAGCTCAAAACAAAACACAAATCATCTGCATCACTCCAAGTAGCTGTCTAAAGTGAATGAACTTATCTTTACCAAGTGATTTGGTAAAGATGTCTACTATCTGGTCTTCAGTCTTCACATGCTCCAAGTCAATCTGATCTGCTAAAACCATTTTCCTGATGAAATGGTAGTGAACCTCAATGTGTTTCGATCTTACATGATAAACAGGATTGCTTGCTAACATGACACTGCTCAAATTGTCATAGTACAGCTTGACTTTGCTGTCCAAGTGTACTCCCAAGTCATTCAGCAACTTTTGTAATCACTTAGCTTCACAGGCCGCTAAGGTTGCACCACGATACTCTGCTTCCGTATTGGACAATGTAACTGTAGGCTGTTTCTTACTCTGCCAACTAATCATGCTACTACCCAATCCAAATGCATAGCCGTTGGTTGACCTCCTGTCATATGTGCAACCAGCCTAGTCAGCATCAGTGTACCCCATCAAGTCAAGGGGTTTCCCATATGCATAAAACAGTCCATGATCTGTGGTACTCTTTACATATCTCAGAATTCTCCTGACTGCATTCAAGTGTGGTTTGCGAGGCTTCTGCATGAACTGACTGATCAGCCCCACAGCATAACTCAAGTCAGGTCTAGTGATCGTGAGATAGATCAAGCTGCCTACCATCTGTCTGTACATAGTAACATTCTCAATCTCTGTCCCAACATCAATCTGCAGCTTGACATTCTGCTCTAAAGGCGTATCCATAGGCTTGCAATCAGCCATACCATATTTCTGTAACATGTCATGAGCATACTGCTTCTGTAGCAGCCATATGCCTTGAGGTGTAGGGACAACCTCAATCCCCAAAAAATATTTTCTCTCTCCAAGGTCCTTGACCTTAAACTCAAGCTGTAAACATGTCTTTATTTCAGCAATCCCATTTTCATCATCTCCTGTAATGATTAAGTCATCAACATAGACAACTAGGAAAACATAGCCACTATCTGTCTTCTTCACAAACAGACTATGATCAGCATCTCCCAATCGGAAACCATGTTGCTGCAAATAACTGCTGATGCGAGCATTCCATGCTCTGGGTGCCTGTTTCAGCCCATATAATGTCTTTTTCAGCCGACATACATGTGCTGGAAATTCTGGATGCACATAGCCTTCAGGCTGTTCCATGTAAACCTCTTCTTGTAATTCTCCATTGAGAAAGGCATTCTTTACGTCCATCTGCCATAGTTTCCAGCCTCTAGCTGCTGTCAAAGCAATCACAGTTCTAACTGTAGCCATCTTTGCTACAGGGCTGAAAGTCTCCTCATAATCAAGACCATACTGCTGCGCATATCCTTTTGCAACCAGCCTGGCCTTGTATCTTTCCAATGATCCATCTGATTTACACTTCACCTTATACACCCACTTGCATCCAATAGGTGTTTTGCCCTCAGGCAACTGTATCAAATCCCATATACCATTTTCAGCCAAAGCTGAATATTCCTCATCCATAGCAGCACGCCAATTCTCATCTGCAACTGCCTCATCAAACTTACTTGGTTCTCTAAAACCTGTTACTTTCGTCATATAAGTATAATGACGGGCTGAATATTCAGTGTAAGTATACCTGTCAACAGGTCGTCTGACCCTCTCTGATCTCCTGAGCTGTGGCTCACTGTGAGCTTGCCTCTCATGAGGCGGCACATAACGGCTCTGCCTAGCACCTGGCGTCATAACAGACGGAATCCCCAATTCACTGTCTAAGCTGTCACTGCTAGATGAATCATAACTTGTAGTGAGTGGACTTGTTACATCTTCAAAAACCTTCTTTTTTCCCTTATCTGTTCTTCCCCTCACTGACATATCCGTGTCAGTGGATGCAGTAGTGTGACTTTGCAATCGTCTTGTCCAAGGACTCACTGTAGATGATACATCACTTGTCTGACCACTCATGGAAGTACTCTCTGCAGGAGTATTTTCAGCATGACTTATACTGGGTGAGCCATCAGTAGGCACTGCAACAGGATTCCCATACCAGGATGCTAACTCATCAAATACCACATCTCTGCTTATGAGTGTCTCATGCGAAGAAGGTACATAACACTTATAAGCTTTCCGTTCCTGTGCATATCCTATAAACACACTTTTCACTGCCTTAGGATCCAATTTCTTCCTCTTCTCATCCGGTATATACACATATGCAATGTCGCCAAATACCTTCAAGTGCGAAATATTAGGTTTATGACCATATAGCTACTCATATAGAGTGATATCATGAATCCCTGCTGTAGGGGTTCGATTCAGCACATAGACAGCAGTCATCACTGCTTCAGCCCAATAACCATTTGGGAGACATTTTTCATTCAGCATAGCTCTAGCTGACTCCATCAAAACTCTGTTTTTCCTCTCTGCAACACTGTTTTGCTGCGGTGTATAACTATATGTGAGTTGTCTTCTGATTCCATATTTAACAAGATACCTATCAAAGTAATTTGAGACATATTCATCTCCTTCATCTGATCTCAAGCATGATATGTAACAGCCCAATTCATTTTCAGCATGCTTTTTGAAGTCTTTGAATGCATCAAACACATAATCCTTATGCTTCAAAATATAAAGCCAAGTGTACCTGCTGAAATCATCAATGAATGAGACATAATACCGTGCACCGCCAAAAGAAGCATTATGTGAAGGACCCCAGACATCAGAGTGCACCAACTGTAAAGGCCTAGTGCTGTTTTTTACATGTCTCATGAAAGGAAACCGTGCTTGCTTCCCAAACTGACATGCAGGGCATACATGACCAAAATCATTATACTTGAATTTAGGTAATCCAAGTACTACTTCCTTCTGCTGCATAGATTTCAGCTTTTGTACATTGACATGTCCAATCTGCTTGTGCCAAATCTCTACATCCCGAATGGCACTCTCATCATGAGCAAACATGGCTGAGTAAGTCCTGGAATGGTCGCATCCAATGTAAACATCCTACCATCCCTTCTGCCCTTGGCAATTAACTTGCAGCCATTTCCATACTCCTCAATGAAACACCTATCTTTGTTAAATCTCACTTGCAAATTCTGTTCTGCCATTTGACCCACAGACAACAGATTCTTTGTTATGGTTGGTACATGTAATACATCATGCAGGCCTTTCTTCTTACCATCAGGCATCATAAGAGGAACAATCCCTTTATGCTTTATGTCATGTTGGGTGTCATCCCCAGTACATACATGACCATGTATACCTGCAACCATCTCATCAAACCACTCTCCATGCGGTGTCATGTGGTTTGACGCTCCAGAGTCAATGTACCATCTGTCATCTCTATCATGTCTCGATGCATTTCTGGATACATGCTGCATGGCAAAGAGTCTATCAACTGGCTCATCATGAGCACCACTGGAAGATGCATAGTGCCCATGCTATCTGCCCTTTGTCTTCATATCTACCTGCTTCTAGTAACAATCCTTTGCAATATGCCCATACCGGCCACAATAATGGCAATCCTTGTCCCTGTTGGACTGATCAGATGACTGCCATGAACCAGAACCACCACCTCTACCTCGGGGTGATCTCCCCCTGCCTCTAAACCCGCCAGATCCACGTTGGCCTTGTGTATTTGCACCATGCCAATTACTCTGCTGCTGCTGCTGTCCATAAGCATTACGAGTGTCACCACGACCTCTAGATCCTCTGCCACGCTGGCTAGAGTATAACACAGTGTCTCTACTTTGAGATGCACTGGAACCTGTATTCAAACCAAGTTTGACTTTCTCATGCAGCAACAAAGCAACTAGCTCTTCCCAGCTAGGGGGCTCTTCTCTGACAGAAATGGAAGTGTCAAAAGCTTTGTACTCTTTGCCTAAGCCATTCAAGGCAATAACAATCATATCATCTTCTGATACACTTGAGCCAATGGTAGCAAGTTGATCAGCTATGGTCTTAATCTCCGTGGTATACACCTGGATGCTCTTGCCATTCCTAGATATGTTGTTGAACTGCTGTTTCAACTGGATCTTCCTTGCATGTGTCATGGTTTCATAATTTTTCATCAGTATGTCCCAAGCATCCTTTGGAGTCTCACATCCAGTGATTTGAATTACCATAGTATCAGATATACATAGAGAAAACCAATGCAGCACCTTGCATGCTCTTTCATTCCATAGCCTGTAAGCTCTTTTCTGTTCATTAGTTGGATTCTGTACAGGCAACTCAGGAGCAGCCTCATCTCCTGTACATAGATCCCAATAACCTCTGCCAACTAGAAAGTTTTTCATTCTGAATTTCCATAATGCAAAGTTCTTGTTGTCCAACTTCTCTCCAACTATCTGAGTGATATTGTTAGTTCCATGTGCATTAGCCATGATGCAGTAGACTGTATATCAAGTGCCTGACTTCTTGCAGACCAATAAGTATGACTGACCAAGTTCAGTCCGTAACAGTTTATGACAGCTTTCTGCACTAAATTGCAGAAAAAAAAACAGGGTATTTCAGCCCACTGACACCCCAAAACAACCCACAAACAAGTGGTCTCAACTGTAGGTATAACTGTCAATACATAAGCTATGTGTTTGCTTAAGCTTAAGCTTTTGTAACCTCACTGCCAAGGTACATACATGCAGTCTGAAAACTGTAAACTATGAGTAACCAGCAGCAATTTCAAGTCCAAAACTGAGTGGTAATCATGTTATACATGTTCCAAAACCTCCCAGATAGCTGCTAGTACATTCGTCAGTCAAGACATGAGCATAGAGGCACAGAACAGTGCATAACCAGCACATACAAGTGTCAACAAATTTAGTTGCAGGTTGTAGTCAACCAAAATTCAGCATAACAATCTCCAAGCAGCTCCAAAATGTCTTCCAATCATGTCATACATTTACTTTGTAGTGGCAAGTTCAATACATGAGCATCTGAGTAGGCATAGACAACCTGTCTTCGTTGACCAATGGTATAAACTTCATGAACTGTTTGTAATTAACCAAGACAGTGTGACTGCATTGACTTCAGCTTCAGAATTCAGTTTTCAATGATTCTCATTGCTTGCTTCAATCCTCCATACATTCAGCATGTATAGGTCAGTTCATATAGATGATAGAACCCCCAAGATGACCTGTATTGCTTCAGTAATACACACTGCTTGTCATTGACTGTGTATGACAGTTTTCAGCCACTAACACACTTCAGATCTGAGTGATTTCAGTGAGCAACTTCAGCTCAAATGCATTACATCCGGTACATATGGCTTCTTGACATACATCTTGGCTCCAGTGATGCTTCTGGGTATGTATGAGTGCTTCAAGCTCATGCCAGACAAGTATATATGCTTTATAGTGGCTGTATACAGCAGGCCACTGTTTATGACAGACCTGTGATCTCTGTTTTCAGCTCATAAGTGAGCTCCAGCACAAGCAATGGCTTCCTATTATCTTCAAGTACCTTCCAGGGATCTCTTGCAAGCAATGTACAGCCAAGTGAGTGATTACAACCAGCAAATGAGGCAGAGGAGTTCAGGCCTGAAACAGGTGCAATCTGCGCAGATTGGACAGGGTTTACAGCAGCACACGATGTTGATGATGATGATAATGGAGCACACAATGGTGCTTAATGCTCCCTTCTCAAGGTTCTAAACAAGCCCCAGACAGTAGCTTGGACCATAGAGCAAACAATCACACAATGCATACCTTCCATTTGACAATGGCATTCAGCCTGTTTGAAAAATAACATAAGTCTTCAACTGCAGATCATCTTCACTCCCTCCTGCTCCAAGAAGTCCACCAAGTCCTGCTCTGATACCATGTTCAAAGTTGAGAGAGAGAGATAGGGAAACTCCATTGTCATGAACCTTCAGGTTCCATAGCTTTCTTCCATTATTCTTTTTTTTAAACTGAGTAATACACACCACAAAGATGAAGTGACCTAGTGTAAGTATAGACTAGACAGACTAACTCTAGTCAGGTCACTAACTGACTACTAACCTGACTTATTTAATGTAGTCACATGTAGACAGCTGCACACTCTAGCTATCATAGACGTCGGTCATAGATAAAGACACACTGACCGTGAGCTTGATTTCTAACACTTCTATGTCTCTGACTCAAGTACAGAGGTAGAGCTTGCTCCTTGTGATCAACTTTTTCTCTATTCTTAGAGGAAATGCTTTGCATGATGGGCTGATTTCATCGAAGAAAATGCTGGACATGTTGGACAGTGTGCTACATAGTAAGAATAGTGAATTCTGCACATGCTGGACAGTAAGAACAATGAATTTAGGACATAAGAACAGTGAATTCTGGACATGTTAGACAATAAGAATAGTGAATTCAGAGATCTACAGACTCTAATTCTGCACTCGAATCATTGAGTTTTGGTCACATGCTGAACAATAAGAACAGTGAATTCTGCACATGCTGGACAGTAAGAACAATGAACGCTGGACATGCTGGATAGTAAAAACAGTAAATTTAAGACATGCTGGACAGTAAGAACAGTGAATTCAGAGATCTGCAAACTGCAATTTTGCATAGGAATCATTGAGTTTTGGTCACAGAAAATGCTTTTGTAAAAGGGATGCTGATCTGGACATGCTGTACTGTTCTCATGCAGTTGGGATTTACTCAGAAGAGATGAAAACCAACTGTTCACAGGTTCTGTATTTTGGAACATGATCATTTTTGTAATTTTCCATCTTTTAATTGATAAAGAAATACCAATAGGGGCGTCGGTCTTTGTTGCCAATCTAGTGTTGAGTGAGGGAGTGAGGTCTTTGCTTGTGTGTGTGTGTGTAAAGACTAGGTGTTAATTGAAGGAACTACTGCTTTATGTGAGTCATAGACCGGTTTCAACCATGTTGCCTTTAGTGAAAAGTACGGCCTTTCTTTTTTTGTTGGCTTGCTTTGTCATGGTGATTTTGCTTTGTTTGAGGCTTTGCTTGGCCGCTGCATTCCGCCTCTCCATTTCTTCAAGGATTCCTTTGTATCTTGATCTTTAGCTTTGCTGCTCTAGATGCTAAGGCAAGGGGTGTGATGATTTCTTTTCCTGTGGCCAGTTCAAAGGGTGTGTAACCTGTGGTGGAGTGGATGGAGCTGTTGTAGTGGAATTTCAGTACATCAAGGTACAAGGCCTAATCCTTTTGGTCCACCTGAGTGTAACTTCTGAGATAATCTTCAATGCCTTGGTTGACTCTTTCTGTTTGCCCATTTGTTTCAGGGTGGAAGGATGAGGAGAATTGCAACTGTGTTTCAGGGTCTTGAAGAGTTCCCTTTCACATGTCACTCATGAATCTTCCATCTTTATCTGACACTAGGGCTAAGGGTAGGTCATGTAACTTGAACACGTGTAAAGAAGAGGTGGGCTACCTCTTTGGCATTCAATGGTGGTTTGGCAAGGATGAAGTGGGCTTGCTTGGAGAAATAGTCCACCACTACAAAAATGATGGTGTATCCATGGGATTTGGGGAGCTCCACAATGAAATCCATGCTAATTACATCCCATGGGCGGCTAGGTATTGGCATAGATTGAAGCAAGCCTGTTGGCTTAGAGCGTTGTGCCTTGACAAGTTGGTAAGTAGGACATGTCTTGATGTAGTCAATTACTTCTTCTTTATTGTTGGGCCAAAAGAACTGCTGCCTAAGGGTCTCCAGTGTTTTGCTCTGTCCTGGTGTCCTCCTAGTTTTCCATCATGTATTTTATGTAAGATGAGTTTCTTCAGCTCCACATTGTTGGGGATATACAATCTCTTTCCTACAAATAAGATTCCTTCCTCTAGGATGTACATTCCATGCAGTGTCTTGTCAACTCTCACATCTTGTATAATTTTGTGCATGTCTTGGTCCTGTTCCAAGGCTTTCTTCACTAATTCCATGAAGTTGCTACTAACCACATTGACGGCTTTCAAGTCAGCTTTACGGCCCAGGGCATTTGCTATTTTGTTGGTGGAGCTTGGCTCGTGTTTTATCTCCAAGTCAAATTCGGCTAGGAAGTCTAGCCAGCGAGCTTGTTTGGCCGATAGCTTGGATTGGGATTGGAAGCATTTGAGGGAGATGTTGTCGATGAAGACTACTATGTGTTTATCTTGAACATAATGTTTTCATTTTCTGAGGAAGTGGATGACTACAAGCATTTCCTTCTCATGTGTGCTTCACTTGATTTCAACATCTGTGAACTTCTTGGATTCATAAGCTATGGAGTGGCCTTTTTGCACCAATACGCCCCCAATGCCATAGTCAGATGCATCTGTGGAGATCTCAAAAGGATCTCAAAAGGGTTTGGTGAAGTTGGGGACTTTCAAGACAGGGTTTTGACTCATGCATTTCTTCATTTGTTCAAAAGCATCCTGTTGCTCGCTATCCCATGTAAAAGTGTTATCTTCTTTGGTGAGGTGGAATAGGGGTGCGGTGATGAGGTTGTAATCCTTGATGAACCTTTTGTAAAATACTGTGAAGCTGAGGAACTCCCGCACTTCCCTTACATCCTTCAGTACATGCCATTTTTGGATAGCTTCTACTTTCTTGGGATCCACTTTGATACCAACTGCTCCTACAATGAAGCCTAGGAATTCTAACTCTTTTATGCAAACTCACATTTTTTTGGTTTGGCATACAGCTTATGTTGTTGCAGCTTCTCAAAAACTAAGGGTAAGTGTTGTTTGTGTTCTTCTAGGGTTTTGCTATAGACTAGTAGATTATCAATGTAGATAATGACAAATACGTATATCTCGGGTCTAAAGACTCCATCCAAGAGGCCACAAAATGTGTCTGGCCCATTGCTTAGCATGAATCCTAAGACTAACCATTCAAAACTACCATATTTGGTGCGGAAAGCTGTTTTCGAGATATCTTCTTCTGCTATGCGAATCTGGTGGTGGCTCGACCTAAGGTCTATTCGGCTAAAGTACTTGGCTCTGTGTAGCCTATCTAAGAGGTCCTCCACTAGGGGCATGGGATATTTGTTTTTGATGGTGATTTTATTAAGGGCCCTATAGTCTACACATAGTCTAAGCCCCCCATCCTTCTTCTTAACAAACAACACTAGGGCACCAAAGGGGGATTTGCTGGGGCTAATGAAATCTTGTTCTTCTAATTTATGCAGCTGCTTCTTCAATTCCATGAGTTTTGTGTGATTCATGCGATAAGGGGCTCTCATCGGTGGGACGGATCTTGGAATGAGCTCGATTTTGTGTTCCACATCCCTTCTGGGTGGTAGACCCTTGGGTAGTTCTGTCGGCATTACATCTTTGAACTCCTCAAGTATTTCTGCTACTTCTGTGCTGTTGGTTTGGGGTTTGGGCTTCTTGATGATCTCCTGCTCAGTGGGTTGAATCATACATGATGCGTGGCCTAATAGGGTTCACTTGACACGATGTTGCTTGGGTTGGCACTCCTAGTTGGTTTGGGCTTGACTTCACTATTTGGAAAGCAACTCCAGGCTTGTTCTCCTTCATTTGCACTTTGATTGGTGTCCCGCTTGGTAGGTGCATTCTTTCACAGGGTACTCTGACGCCTTCTCCTTGCATATCTAGCATCATCTCATTCACTCCCTTTCGAAACATTGCAATGACATATTTATCATAGAATTCCAAGCCTAGGATAACTTCAAAATCATCCATGGGGATTACTAAGAAGTTAAGCTTTGCTTTCCATTTTCCGACTTCTAATTATACTGCAAAGGCTTGTTTCACTTCTTTGGCCTCTCCTTGTGCGAATGTTATTGTTAATCCTTTTGGGGCCTTAGACAATTTCAATCCATGTTTGGCTGTGCAGTCCGATGTGATAAAGTTGTGAGTGGCCCCTGTATCCACCATAATAGCTTGATTCCCTTTGCTCACTCTGCCTTTGATGTATAGGTGGTGGATTACTGCTACTTGGGCTGCCATGCATTGGGGTCGCGCACTGACTGTCCCCACTCTTGGGTGGTCCATGCTTTCATTACTTCTGCTTGGGATTTCTTGGATGCGCGGGAGTTGCGGTTCCTCTCCTCCATACGCACTAGCGGCATTCACCCTCGATCCACTTGATGAGGCTGTGTCTTCCATGGGGCATTTGTTTTGATAGTGTGGTTCCCCACATTTGAAACATTTGATCCACATGGTTGGGTGAGTCTCCACCATGATGTGTTTGATCCCGTTGGACCATATGACGCACTTTGAGTTGGCTTGTACTGGTTGTTCCCCCATCTGCCAACTGCTCCTCTTGGTACTAATGCGGATTGTGACGTGGCTGGTGTTATGCTGGAATTCTAGCTCCCCGTCTCTGTGAATGGGCCTCTAGGAGCATTGGGTCTCGGGGTCCATGAATTGTTGTTGAGGCTGGTATTGAATCTGTTATGGTTCCCTTGGGCTGTCCTCCTAGCTTCCAAATCCACTAGTCTTTCAGTGAGTCTCATGGCCTCGGCTAAGTTGGTTGGCTCCTGCCTCTCTACATCTCTTCTAGCCCATTCTTGCATCCCAAATAAGAATCCATGCAATTTGGTGTCAGTGTCCATGTTGGGTAGTTGCAGCATGATCTGCCTGTATTTGTTGATGAACTCCTTCATCTTCCCTTGCATTTGCTTGAGGTTTCTCCATTCATCTCCGACTTTGAATTTTTCCATCTTTAGAATGAAGTAATCTTTGAGTTCCTCTTGGAGTTTTTCCCATGAAAAGATGGTGTGTCCCTGCTTCTATTCCAGCAGGTATCAACTAGCAGCATCCTCCTCCAAGTAGGTGGCTGCCATCTCTGCCTTCCTATCTTCGGTGATCCTGCCATATTTCAAGTATCTGTCCACCTTTGCAATCCACTTTTTTAGAACCAACCCGTCTCTCTCTCCTTTGTACTTGATGGTTTGGGGCATCTTGAATTTTGCCGTAGTCATCTTTTGAGCTATCACTATCTTCCTCTTCTCTATGGTTGTGCTTCTTGTTCTTGTCGGAAAATGGCAGCCAACTATGGTGAGAGAGAGGAAAGACAATGATAGCAAGAGAGTGAGCTGAAGCAAAAAGAGAAGTGTATACTTGCTAGAATGAAAGATAGAGTGAAAGTACAACTTATGTTTATGTCAAGGGTTGACCTAACCAGCCTTCCACCAACTAACTAGAGTTAGGTTTATTTTACTCTAGAGCCTAGTGTCACTGCTTTAAGTTTCTAAGACACTTGGTATACACACCTTACGTTGACACTTTAATAAGTGTCCACACCACACAAATTACATTGGGCGTTGCCTATACAATCGGCAAATTCTACCACCCCCCTACAGTGCCAATGTAATGAAGTACAAGGATGATCAATCACCGAAGGGTAACAAGTTTAAGGACTTTCGAAAAGCCTCAAACTTCTCGCGAGGTAGTGCCTTGGTGAAAATGTTTGCAACATTTTTTAGTGGGGGTACATACATCAAGCTGATCTCTCTTGCATAGCATCTCTCTCTGACATAATGGTAATGCACCTCTATGTGTTTCGTGCAAGCTTGAAACACAGGATTTCGTGCTATTGCAATAGCACTCTGACTATCAGAAATAATGTGTGTAGGACCCTTCAATGGTAAATGTAGATCAGCCAACAATCTGCGCAACCATACACATTCCACTGTTGTCGTGAAGGCTGCCGTGTACTCAGCCTCACAAGACGAGGTAGCCACTATAGGCTGTTTCTTACTTAGCCATGAAATGCATGAACGACCTAGAAAGAAACAGTCCCCACTAGTAGTCGCCTAGTGTCTGTATCACCAGCCCAATCTGAATCACTATAAGCCTGTAAGTGCAAGTCTCCCCCCAAGAAATAATAATGCATGTGACTAAGTACCTTGCAAATATTTGAAGATCCGCTTAACAGCTTGCCAATGTATGGTCCGTGGGCTATGCATATACCTGCTCACTTGAGATACTGCATACTGAATGTCAGGGCGTGTGTTACAAAGATAAATTAGACAGCCAATAGCGTGGCTGTAAATTGCAACATCAGATATCTCTTCATCATCATGCACAGACAACTTTAAGCTTGGCTCCATAGGAGTGCACATAGGTTTGCAATCTTGCATACTAAACCTATGTAACAACTTATCCACATATTGTGATTGTGACATGATACCATGCTGATTTTGGGTGAATTGAATCCCCAAATAACAGTGTAGGCAGCCCATATCTGACATAGCAAATGCGTGTTTTAATTCAGCCTTAAAATCTGCAATTTTTTCTTCTGTAGGTCTAGTGAGTAGCATGTCATCTACATAAAGAATGATAATCAGCAAGTCCCCCCCTCATTCTTAATGTATAGAGTGGGAGCAGTTGGACTATTTTTGAACCCTTTGCTAGCCAAATAAGCATCAATTTTGGAGTACCATGCATGAGAAGCCTGCTTGAGACCATAAAGAGCTTTATGCAGCTTGCATACCATGTGCTCTTTCCCCTTAACCACAAACCCTGGAGGTTGTGACACATAAACATCCTTTGCGAATCCCCATTCAAGAATGCTGTCTTAATGTCCAATTGATGTACTTTCCAGCCATAATTTGCAGCCATAGGAATCACACATCTCACGGTACTCATACGGGATGTAGGAGCAAAAGTTTCTTCACAATCTATGCCCTTCTTCTGTGCTTAGCCTTTTGCTACCAACCGTGCTTTGTACTTGTCAATTGTACCATCAGCCTTGTGTTTGAGTTAAAAAACCCATTTTGTGCCAATGGCCTTCTTGCCAGATGGTAAATCCATAAGATCCTATGTAGAGTTAGTGGCAATAGAGTCTAACTCATCCTGCACGGCTTGCATCCAATGTACATCTTGTTGAGCTTTGTCCAAGGAAGTAGGCTCATCATCATCCAATAGTGAGCTCATAAACACATGCTCATCACAATCATCTACTTCCGTAAAATCAATCAAATGCGCCCCCTTGCATCATTTGCTGCATTTTTGGCAGCCCTTCTAGTGCGTTGAGGTATAGGAGTATCCATTTTACTCTCTTGGAGAGTCTATAAAAGCCATCTTGGGACTGTTTTGGCTGCATTTACAGCAGCCCTTTCATGCTGTACTACTTCTTCCATTGCATGTGGCAAACTATTATCGATACCCTGCTGTTCGGGAGCATATGGTGCAGCAACGGCTTGCTGTATTAAGTCTGTCCCGCCATTTACAGCAGGCACAGACTCCAAAAAGTAAGTGGCAACAGACCCTCAAAGACATCACCAATGTCATGGGTGGTTAGCATTTGAAACCGATCATGTGAAAATGCAGCATTTTCAGTAAATAGGACATCCCTATTGACAAAGACTTTCTTTGTGCGTGGGTCATACAAGCGATAGCCCTTGCTCTCTGAACTGTAGACAATAAATATGCATTTTACAGCATTGTCATCAAGCTTCCCACGAAGCTTTTTGGAACATGTGCATAGGCTATGCAACCAAACACTCGAAAGTAGTTTACTTTGGGTTTCTTGCCATGCCAAGCTTCAAACGGTGTAATCGTCTTCAGTGCCTTAGTGGGTGCACGATTCAACATATGATTTGCACATTGAAGGCCTTCTAGCCAAAATTTATGAGGTAGCCCCTTGCTTTTTAGCATACAACGAGTCATCTCCATAAGAGTCCAATTCTTCCTTTCAGTAACACCATTTTGCTGAGGAGTCATTCTAACAGTGGCTTGATGCGTAATGCCATGATTAAGAAATATGTCTCAAAAGCACGAGACATGTACTCCCCCCCTTTATCTATGCGAAGTGTCTACACTTTTAAGTCAGTTTCAGCTTCAAGCTTTGCAACAAGATGTTTGAAATGCATGAAAACATCGGATTTTGCCTTCAGCCCATACACCCATGTATACCAAGAGTAGTCATCAATAAATGTAACAAAGTACTGATGACCTCTAAGTACACGTGTCCTCATAGGACCACAAACATCAGAGTGAATAAGCTGCATTTTGCACTGCACCATCCTTTTTCATGGCAAACCTATGCATCTTGCCCAAAATACATTCCTCACATGCATGAGGAGGTGGAGTCTCCACGGAAGGCAATGCATTTACCATATGACACCTGTGAAGGGTCATCAAACTCCCAAAGCTCATGTGTCCATAGCAGGCATGCCATAGCTCCGCATTTTGCATAGCGGGCGAAAGGGTGACTGCTAAAGCATCATGAGACTGTCTGTCACATGTATCCAACAAAAATAGACCCTTATGGAGGGTGCTGAACAGGCTAAGTGCATAATCCATCTCTCTTTCTCTAACAATGCATTTGTCATCCTCAAAGATGACCTGAAAGCCATGCTTATTAAAAGCAGAGATAGACAATAAGTTCTTACAAGTTCTTTGTAATGCCAGGTACAAACAAGATATCTAGAAGCATGAAATCACAACCATCTACAACAGTAATAGTGACTGTCCCAATGCCACATACATTATAACTGCTGTTGTTCGGAGATGTAACACGCTTCCCAGCAAGGGCTGAATGCAAAGAAACAGATACTTCCTGGAAGTGATGTGCTTTGACTCCCCACTATCAAAATACCATGTTTGCTATGTTTTAGTAGCATTAAATGCTGAATCAACCATTGAAGAATCATAACTGCATATGAGAAATGCATAGTTTTCCTCTACGAAGTTGACTGAAGTATCATCATCAGTAGATTTGTTGGCTGATGTTTCTTGGACAGCCAAACCGTAGTTCTTTTTCTTCTCTTTGGCCAATCTCTTTCTGCATTCATTGATATAGTGACCGGGCTTCTTGTAATAATGGCACTTCCCTTTCTTTTTAGTCTTTTTTGTGTCTTGGACAACCTTATTTGATGGCTGTCCAGCATCACTCTTTTGCTGATTTTTTACATTTTGCTTGACTTTTCCTTTGCCTTTGAACTCGGAAAGCATAGCCACATCACTTGAACGCAATGCCACATTCTTCCGAGTCTGTTCCTCTTGCAGCAAGAGGCCTTCCAACTCCACAAATGTAAGGGGCTGCTGGCCCCCCCTCAAAGACAACATCAAAGAGGTTTGGAAACCAAGATATGACTTTTGAAGAGAATTCAGTGTGATGATTACCAATTCAACATCTTGAATGACCTCATCAACATTGAGTAGCTGCTCATGCAAATCCTGTATGTGAGTGAGGTGCTCTGTCATGCTATCACCTTGATCTATGTTCACATTGGTAAACTCTCGGTGGAGATAGGATATCCTAGCCTCATTGTGTGCTGCAAACATACGCTCAAGTACATCCCATGTTGATTTTGAGGTCTTACAAGACCGAATGTGCGAAATAATTGCCCTTTTCACTGACAAGGCAATCAAAGAAAGTGCTTGTGCATCTTTTGAGTCCCATTTCCTCCAATCCTCGGTAGGAGGGAGAGGAGGGGCAGCAATAGTAGCAGCTGAATTACCACCAGCAACAAGACTAGCAACCTATCCTCGAGCATTACGCTGAGGTGTCTGAGGTGCAAGACCTCCTGGTTGCAAATCACATGTAATATAGTCCCACAAGTCCTTCGCCATAAGAAGGTTATGGGTCATAAAACTCCACAGTGGGTAGTTTGAGCCATCAAGTTTGTCCTCCTGAGTGAGGACACCAAGGATACTGCTCTAATTGTTATTCCCGTGACGTGCCATGCTGTCAATGATAGACAAAAATCTGTAGCCAAATACTTAAATGTTGAAGTATAGAGTATACTCCTCAGAGTACCAAAATCCTCCATGGGATTAAGAAACAAGTACCAAAATGTCACACAAATGCCAAAGTGTGCACAATGCCACCCAAATCAGTACTCAGCCAGTAAATTACAGCACTATATTGTTGTATCACACCTGCCTCGAAATGTGTGCCCATAAAAGTACAAAATACAGCAACTTAATGCTGATTCTTACCAAAATTTACTGAAATTTTCCAAAATTCTCTTCCCAATCTGACTTTAACAGCAATTAAATGCTGTTGTATTGCTTTTTGCTTGCCTTGGAGCAATGACTAGCAGCTAAAATCTGCCTCACGATGCGTGCCGGATCCAAAAAACTGAAAAGCCCCAAATTTTCTTGAGCCAATGTGGAAGAAATTGCGGAATGTCTATGAGTTTGGTAACAATTTGCGCAAAGGGCCTCCAATTGGGCAAAAGCCCCAAATTTTTGGTGGGAATGTCCAAGAAATTGAGAAATTTCTTTGAATTGGTTATCAATTCAAACTTCGGGAGCAAAAATTAGCAAAAGCCCCAAATTATTGGGCAGCACGAGTTGAGATTCAAGAAGAGATGGCTAAAATAGACTGGAAATTCTGGAAATTTCGAGAAAACCCCAAATCTGAAAATTTGGGTTTCTGCACTTTCTAGGGTTTGCAGAAATTGGCGGGCAGGGTTGAGAAAATGGCAGGTAGAGCTGAGAAAATGGCGGGCAAAGCTGAAAATAGCAGCAGCTCTTCCAAAACAGCAGCTCCTCGGGTTGCGTGCAGGTGCAGGACTTTGTGTGGGACTGTGCGTTGGACTGCGTGCAGGCTGAAAACAACAGATCTGGAGCAGATGATTGAGCGGGACAGATCTGGAGCAAATGGACAAATTTGGAGCTGATGGCTGAACTGGACAGATCTGGAGTAGACAAGAGACGGCTAAGCTACAGCTCCTCCTCCACTCCAACAACATCTCACAACAGCTGAAAACTTTTCCTGGAGCTGAGAACCAAGCTGGCAGCAGTAGGACCTTGGGCGGGATGGCACCGGCTGACGGTGGTTGAACGGAAACTATACGCAGGAGCTGCTCTGATACCAAATGTTGGAAAATGGCAGCCAGCTATGGTGAGAGAGAGGAGAGACAATGACAACAAGAGAGTGAGCTGAAGCAAAAAGAGAAGAGTATACTTGCTAGAATGAAAGATAGAGTGAAAGTACAACTTATGTTTAGGTCAAGGGTTGACCTAACTAGCCTTCCACCAACTAACTAGAGTTAGGTTTATTTTACTCTAGAGCCTAGTGTCACTACTTTAAGTTTCTAAGACACTAGGTGTACACACCTTACATTGACTCTTTAATAAGTGTCCACACCACACAAATTACATTGGGTGCTGCCTATAGAATCGGAAAATTCCAACACTTCTTATTGTCATTCTTCTTACTTCTAACTTCTACTACCTTCTCCTTGTCTTTTCTTGTATCTTGTGCCCTCCTAGAAGTTTCCTCTCTCCCTAATCTGTCCATCTCCTCTTGTACTTTCTGCATTTTCTCCTCTTGTTGTTGTAGCACCCATTCTCTATAGCCTTGTTCTACTTCTAATTTTCTTCTCCTTTCGTCTTCCTCTTCCTTCATCTACATGTTTCTCCAAATTGACTCTAGCATACTTGACATGCTCTCCAACTGTCTCTCCAATCCAGCTACCTTCTCCTCTTGGGCTACTCTCCATTTTTACCCTCTACTCTTCTTTCTCTCTTCCATTGTTGGGATGGGTACATTCTCTCTGTCGTCCTCCTCCATGTGGTCGGTGGGGTTGTCGATGCAAGGAAGCCGCGCTTTGCCTTTGGGTGGTGGTTGTGCCGTGGGGAAGCCGCGTCACGTCTTTAGGTGGCAGATGGTGTTGGGGTGACACGCCGAGGTCAACGCAATGTGGGTCGTTTCGGCTCGTTCTCTTTGGGGCATTGGATCTTTTCTCTTGCTTCCGTGAGCATTCCTTCACTCCGAGTAAGAGTTGCTCTAATACCAAGTGTGATGCACTTGCACTCATTACTCACTAAACACGGCACAGAAAGGTAACACGATATGTGAGAGCAAGTTATACTCTTGTATTATTCAATCAAAGAAACGGTACAATATAGGCACATCCTAGGACTACACCCTCCTGATGCCGCACATAAGAGGGTTCACCATTGGGTATAGGGAATCACATGTAGAGTGGAAACCAAGCAGGGCTCAGAGTCACTACTACTCCCTATATAGGTGTTTTTGGTGATAACACCATGGTATAGCTACAAAGCCCTTACACGCCCCCCCCTCCCCCCTCCTTTCTTTTTCCCTCCCCCCCCTCTCTCTTTCTCTTTCTCTCTCCTTGGGCTCCCCTCTCTCTCCACCGTGGATCTTTTCCCGCCTTAACTCCTCATCTCACATCAACTTGCACTTCAAGGTCGATACCCTTTTTTGATGGAAACCTTGCATAACAAAGCTATTATTGTACTTATCCCAAAGCATAATTTGCCTTGTGCTTAACATGGAAAATCCACATTGTGTCCATCACAAGAGGTAGCAAATGCATTACCAAACATACCTCATTCTGCATTGGGTACCATGCTAATATGGTTGTACATCAGATTATGCATTCCACCAGCCATCCTAGGTACATTTGACCATGCATTCCATGCATTCCTTGCTACATTCCAAAATTATTCAGACCATGCATACCAAAAGATGTTGTGCCATGACCAGCCATTGAAAGGAATATCAAAGCACCTCCAAGGTAACTTAGATGCCTAGCATTTGGATACATACTTTGTTGTCCAAAAGTAATTGGGTTGGCATTTCCAAGATTGCTATGCATTTGCTGCCCTTGCTCTAGTACTAGTATTTGCATTTGCTTCTTGGTGGCATTTTGTGCATTTTGAGGCTGAGCTAACTTGACTTCTGGAGACTTTTGGTTTTCCGAAGCGTTAGACAACATTTTTTGCTATTTGCTCTTGTTGCTCTTCTTGGTTGGATGCATAAATTTAGCAAATCGAGGGTCTTTTGAAAGCTAAGACATGACAAGACAAAACAAAATGTGGAGATACATGGCTTGGACTAGAACTAGAGAGGACCTCGCAAGAGTTTCACAATTTGCGTTGGCAAGATTGAAGGGGTTTTTCCATGGTCCCTATTTATACTAGAGTTGAGGAGGTTAAGGAGAAGCTTCTAGATAATGACATCATTGATGACATAAGCTTTATTGTCATAAGTCATGACATAAGCAATGCTAATGTAAGCATTTGTCTTGAACCTTCCTAAGAATCTTCTAGATCCTTCTAGAACCTTCTAGATTCTTTCTCAAATCTTCTAGAGGTTCCTAGAAGGTAAAGTTTCTTGGTACCCATGACATGGAGTAGAGCTGAATGGATTCCCTATGATGCATGGTTGTCTTTGATGTTATGTAGTAGTTAAGGCCTAGAGTTGTAGGGCATTGATGTATTGGTGCTACAAAAAAAACAGTTAAGACTTTTTTTGGTCAGCTTTTTGACAAAAGATGGATGCTTTTGCAAGGGATTTGCATTATATGTCAAAAGGCACTAGGTTTGTTGCACCCTTTCTATTAAGGATAGACATTGGGAAAGCATGGCTATGAGTCTTATTTTGGAACTTACACGGATAGACATTGGAAAAGCATTGCTATGAGTCTTATTTGGAACTCTCTAAAGCAGCATCAGAGAATAATAAAAGTGGACTGTTTTTATGCAGGTTCAATTAGTAGATGCATTTCATTTTGATGAGGAATCGGATAACAGTGGATCATATCGTTAAGTTGTTTCATCAAACATATTTAGTTTAATAGTGTGCTTTTGTCTGTTGTCCTTGTATATCATTGACATAGGCGAATCAAGTTTGAAAAGCAAGGTTAGCCCTCCAAAGGACTTAGGTGAAAAGTAAGAAAGCCATAAAAAATAGTTGGAAGTCATCCTAGTGCATTAGAGTTTGCAATGAGTGGTTGGATTCTCTTGTGTGCTGAATAGGCTTTGTAGATGATTAATGAACTAGGTTATAGTTTGTAGTTACCTGATAATGGGAGGATTGTTAGTGTTTTTTATTCTTAGACCATTTAGGGAAATGTGCCAAAGGATTTACATCATGAGATTTAGCTTGAAGTTGAGGAACTGGCTGAGATATAAGGAAAGGAAGAATGAGATAAAGTTCTTATATTGGGTGAAGTTTCTGAAATACTCACCGATGGATGCTAAGCGGATGGTGGAGGGTGATCTAGTAGGTTCTCCTCAAATGTCTCTTAGTTAGAGCCAAGTTTAGTTGAGGCTCCTTCAAGCTCAGCAAAGCTGTAGAGATCCGGAGCATTGCTTGATACTCTAGAGGGGTAGAAACTCCATTGCCTTAGTATAGATGGGCTGATAGATCTAGAAATTGCTTGTTGACAATATATATGCTTTATGGAAAGCAAAAGATTTCTTTTGAGTTTTTGACACGTTATCACACATTGCAAGCACATAAATTCTTTTAGCATTTTAATGTTAATTCTAAGGCCTGAAATAGATAACGTGAGGTTTATAGATTTACGCTGTTCCAATACCTGTTCAAGGTTCTGACACAAATCTGAAAAGTAAAATTGACCAGTATGTTGAAAGGAAAAATTTATATTTTATTGTATTAAAGATAGCAACTTTCAAAACATGTCATGATTGCTTAAAAGAATAATTTGTGCCAACCAATCAATCTTTAAAAATCTGATCACATTCTCTGGCCCAGCTCCAAAGGAGTTGATTTATATTCCCCAACAGACAATGTCCTTCCCAGTTAAAGCTTCAAGCAGTCTGAATAATTGTTGAAATGAAATAAGCTGTCTCACTAAATCTAGTCACAATGGTGCATATAACATCATTTCATGGCAATACTCTCCCAAATTTCA
Source organism: Lygodium microphyllum (assembly GCF_053477565.2). Classification (NCBI taxonomy): domain Eukaryota; kingdom Viridiplantae; phylum Streptophyta; class Polypodiopsida; order Schizaeales; family Lygodiaceae; genus Lygodium; species Lygodium microphyllum. The sequence goes on from NC_141136.1 coordinate 187,634,103, forward strand.
AAAGGCATTGGAAGTGGCTGCAACAACTTTGGCTTGAAGATTTGCACCATATGCAAAGCTTCAAGTGTCTTCCTTATGGAGTAAAATAACTATTTTGCTGAACATATTTACAATTACTGCACGCAACATCATTTCCATTTGGGTAACTTTGGCAATTATATACTCCAAAACTTCAGAAGGCATTGGAAGTAACTACAATGATGGTGGGTTCGATGTTTTAGGATCCATGAAATTTGTAATTAGTTTGTTAGATTAGAGAATGTTGCTTATTTTATCACTTTAGGCTTTTATATTATGTCCCCAGGTGTTAGCTTGTAGACATCATGTTTGGTTTCATGCACTGTTCCTCTGTCTTGTGTTTCGTGCTTTTATTTCTTGCTTCTGCTTCCATTGTGCACTCACACCAGGTTCTATATATCTTTGAATGATGGCCCTCTAGCATTTCACAAAATAACTGAGGAAGTTCTCTTTTGGCAGGATTTTATGTAAATATTATATGCATGGAGCTTGCTTCAAGCAAGATGCATGTGAATTTTCTCATGATTGGAGGGATCAAGAAAACAATGTAAGTGACACTTCTTCTGTGGTAAATAGGGCTATCTTCTCTCAAAGTGACCTTTTAGAATTTGAAGGTTAATTTTATAGTTTTATGTATTCTGTTTTTTGTACATTTGCTCATCAGATTTTGCTTTATTTGTTCCCCATTGACTGCATGGAACTCCGGAAGTCATCTCTTAAAAAAAAAAAAAAAAGGTTTTTGGGAGTTTATTGTGCTGTTCGATAACTTCTACTTTGGAAATTGTATACATGTGATTGGCCTGGTCTTCAGGACTTGTGTTAACTGTCAAGGAAGCAAAAATTCTGCAAACAGAAACTGCAGAGTTCAGAGGCAGAATACTAGAGTTCCAATAAACTGCCATTGTCCACCCTTCTCAGCCTCTCCTTCCTTTTGCAAGGAGCATCTGCTTCTGGCATTACCTAGAAACACTGCAAAACTGGCCAAGAGTGAACTTTTAGGATGGTTAAGAACAGCGAATTCATAGTATGAACAAAATGTATCAGCAGACCGGAGAAACTGGTGCTTCTGGCCAGCTCTAATTTAATAAATAATCGACTATGCAAATTAATAAAAAGGATACAAGTTCCTTTTCTGTTGTGTTGTGACACAAGCTCTCCTAACAATGTCTGAAGCCCCCCAGTCTCCCATGTGTTAGTAGATGCCGCTCTGTATTCTGTCTTCATAAAAGACCAGCATACCTATTTTAAGCTGCACGGAGTCATCTTTTGTCATCTTGCTTCCTAGAGGACTGCATTTTGCTCCCTCCATTGCTCCCCATGACATCGACAACATTTGTGGATTGTTGCTGCTGTGCTTTGGGATTCCTCACAAGCGTGAGATACTATGACACCATTCTTAGCTCAATCTGCATGAGTCTTGAGACACGGAGGTCTGAGACACTGCATTGTATTATTATGTCTTTATATTCATTCATTCTCATTGAGCATCCTACAGATTGTGTTCCTTGTGTTATTGTATATTCTGCATTTCTTGCACTTCTTTACACCTTGGTCCTTGACCCATGTGCACACTCTCCAACTCATGTAGTGACCCATGATGGTTTGATCGATGATTTTCTGATCCACGACGACTGATGATTTTCAATGACCACAAAGTTTGCCTTAAATAGGCACACATGTCATAAGTGTTTACTTGCCACTTTTAACATTGTTGCCTTACTGAACCACCAGCCCATGGAGTTGAAAGTGTATTATATCATCCTTGTGAAATTTATCAAAAGGGCTTCATGACACAAACGTAACTGCCAAGCTGTCCCAAATTGATAGAATCCCAATACCACAAGCTGGCATATCTCCTAATCTCTGGACTGAGAGTGATTGTATGTAGGCCTTATTGAGCAACTCTCTCAAGAATGAGCCCTAGAAACCTTGGGACACGCAGCCTGTGGCCCAGATCTTCAGCCCTAAAAGTCTTCACAGCATGTGTTCTTCCTCAAGGTATCAAATCTTGCTCTTACCAGGGATCAAAACACCCTTATGTCATAGCACATGAGCCAGAGGAGAGAGAATCACCATATGGCAGCCCTGCCAACAATATGTAGTTATTAGAGGCCAACATGACAGTCCCGCAACAACATCCATGTATGCAGTAGGTGACAGTGCGATTTCTCTTGCCAGCGTGCCCACTAAGATCTGTAACATGTTCACCTACCTATGGCCTTTACTACCAAAATAGTAGCATTGAAAGGAAATGTTAGCCTTTTTCTTTTCCAGAAAGAGATTGTTAGCTTTTCTTTTGCCAAAAAACTTGTTTATTCGAAGTAAAGAGCGCTATCTTCTTTTTCAGTTTGTCAAAAACAAAATATTTGAAAAAAGTAATTGACTTCCTTGCCAATGAAAAGTGGAAATTTTTGCTATGTGGCTGTCTAGGAAAAGTAACATGTGCTAGATGTGCACCAGACCACACACATGTGCACCAGCTTGCAAATCTGTTTGCACATGCAATTAAGTTTTTCTAGCACAGTGTCTTGTTTTAATGATGTTCTCCCATAGTTATGGGAAACATAAAGAGAAACAGAAACAGGAATGGAAATGGAAATGGGAAAAATTTGGAGTTTCGGGAGTTTCCAGTAACTATAGGGATGTTTCAAGGTGTTTCCAGTAACTATATGTCCTCCGCAATGTTAACAATACCCCTATGTGCATTGACTCTCTCACTGTGATCCAAGAGGATTTAAGGTTTACACCATAATATGGGAAGCATGTGAAAACAAAGAATGGGAATCGGAATGAAAAGGGAAATGGTGCAAGTTTGGAGTTTTGGGGAGTTTCCACTGACCATGGGGTTGAGAACATGGAAAGGGGAGTGGTAACAGAAACAATGAGACAGGATAAAAGTGGAGTTTCTGTAAATTTACAGAGACTATGATTTACAGACAAGCAATCCATTTAGGTTGACTGCAATCAAAGATACATTTAGTTTGAGCTGTAACTCTAGATTTGTTCGATTGTTTGCGATATCATGTTGGAAGTGCATCCATCTGTTTGTACTTTCTGGAAAGGACTAAATTTATATGAAAGGGGCTGGCCATTTTAGGGCAGTGTGAAGAGGAGTCTTGGAGCTTTGACAAGCATAATTCTCTCTACTCCTGTTAGAATCGAGAATACAATGTGTAACTTTTTCATGATTTTTTCCTTTCTCATTTAGTCCCTGCTTGTATAGGTATGCACATTTTATCAGAGGGGACATTGTTCATATGGGAGTCGGTGTCGGTATGAGCATGTGAAAATCAAACGTCCACAGCCCCAAGCTGCTTTGTTGTCACCAAACTCTTCTTCAAAGATTACCAGCATACATGCCAATCAAGTGGCTTCTGAAGGCCAGACTGTTGGGAGCATGGTTGACGAAAGTTCTGAAGCTTGGAAGGTATCAACATTATCTCCATTAGCTCCTCCTTGGCCATTGTTACCTTCAAATGCATCAAATGTTGAAGGCAATGGTCCAAGATCAACTGTCAGGGACCCTAGTGAAGAGCCAATATGTGCCCTGGCAGCTACAGGCAGGTGTGCACATGGAGAGGATTGTCCACAGCTGCATGGGGATCTATGTTCAATTTGTGGCAAGCATTGCCTGCATCCATTTAGGCCTGATGAAAGAGAGGAACACCAGAGGCAGTGCGAGCGGAACCAAAAACGCTTGGAAGCCTTGCGATACAGCCAGGATATTGAATGTAGTATATGCTTGGAACGAGTTCTGTCTAAACCAACAGTTGCTGAGAGAAAGTTTGGTCTTCTGTCAGGATGTGATCACCCTTTTTGTATTTCATGTATAAGGGGTTGGAGAAGTAGCACTCATCCTCCTGGCATGGATGTAGATACAGTTGTGCGAGCTTGTCCAGTTTGTCGTGTCCTCTCATATTTTGTTATTCCAAGTGTCATTTGGTACACCAGCGCTGAAGAGAAGCAAGAAATAATTGATGGTTACAAAGCTAAGCTCAAGTGTGTAAGCAACTCAGTTGATTATTTTTTCACTCATGTTGTTACTTTTGTTGATTGTTTACTATTTATTATGTATTTCCTGCAGTGGAATTGACTGCAGACATTTCAACTTTGGCACTGGAAATTGCCCATTTGGTACCAGCTGCTTTTACAAGGTTGGTCCTCAGGACAAATTTATATGATGTGAAGCAAGTGTTCTGTCTGACGGCCTTTTTTGTTTTTCAGCATGCTTATAAAGATGGTAGGATAGAGGAGACGAAGCTGCGCCACCTAGGAGCAGCAGATGGTAGCACAGTAATTGCTAAGGATATAAGGTAGGACTGACCTGACCTGTTTCAGATTTAGTATTCGGCTACGATTTTAGATTGCCTAAAAGATAGCTTTGCTGTCTTCTGTTCTTTTTGCTGTTGGGGGTGGGGGGTTGTCAGATTGTCAGATTTCTTAGGCACGATGAGTCTACACCACTAGTGCAGTTCGCCAAAAAGGTTCAAATTTAAACCTGGTATAATGTGAATACTAGTCATCCTTGCTATCCTAACAGACATCTCCAGTGGACAATGCTATCACATTGTAGCTACTTGCAGCTTTTCCATTTGTAGCTGAAAATATGCAGCAAGATACTGCAAGGAATATTGAAGTCTTATATATACTGTTAAACTCGATCTTCATGAAATGTGATTGTAGTAAATGAATTGCATGATGTCTTGTTTGAAACTGTTCTAAGCCATCTTGTCTGTATCCAGTGTAACAGGTATCAAGGATGGCTCAAAGGAGCACTCGACTGTGTCAGCATGCTTGCATCTACTCTTAAAAATAATTGGGAGGGCTGTCCCTTGGTTTCATCAGTGACCATGTTCAAACAAGTTTGTATTGTCGTATGATTTCTAAGGTAAGTTGAACGGGAAACTTCCATAATTTAACTTGTGAACTTAAGCTGCCATGGTGCACAGGGACTGAGGTTCATGCTGTAGTTCAGGTAGAACAAGCACCTGGGATTGTTCTCCTTTATTAGACTGATAGACAGTCATGTGACCTAGCATTCTGGAGGCTAAATCCTTATGCTGACAGTAGGCCCCTCTTCATGCATGCTGCCTGCAGTCCTGTGAAGTGAATCAGATGAAAAATCTGGCAGAGTATTTTGATGCTTTGGCCTATATAGATGACCTTCAAATTTCAGGCCCATTAAAATCGACTCTGTGCATTTGTTAATATTGGGATTCTCTTCTAGGTCAGGCTTGAAGGTTCTGCAATGCACAATTTCATGGGACGTTTGGGATCTGTCCCCCCAAGTTAGTACTCTCTTAAATGTCGGATTATGTCTGGACCTTTTGCTGAACCTTTTGCTCAAATTTCGGGGATTGTGATGGACCAAATTTAACAAGGTTGGTAGTAGAGGGAGAGCAAGATAAACAACATAAGTGGTACTTGTGGCAGAGGTCGGGGTAGGTTGGAAACAAAGATAGGAGAGAAGCTGGGAGAGATTTCTAATATCACTTTTTATTAAGCATACAAACATCGCTGACCAGAACATTGCCTAAAGTAGGGTAGCATGTGTTGTAGCATGTCAGATTGTCTTTAATATATTGTAGTGTTGTGCAAGCATAACAGCTGCTTTTTGCTGTTGTGCATCAGATTTATAGTAGTTATCGTTATGAAGCATCATTATAATTTTTAGGTGACTGATCGACTTTTTATTGATGATTCTTCAGCTGTGCATGGGGTGTGGAAGATGTCTGATGGAAGCCAACACTTTCTAAATACGGGCATTTGTACTCATAAAGTTGCTAGTATAAGTTTGATCAGTAACCAAGATGTTGCATTGGCTTTTGATCAGGCTTAGAAGGGGTCAAAAGCCTCTCCTGCTTAAAGATGTCCCTCAAGCTGGAGTCATCTTTAAAAGAGAAACTCCAGTCTGTAGTTACGTATTGCAGGGCATTTTTGAATGTTATTTTGCAGCTAATCCTTGTGCGTTTGTGGTGATTTCTTTCACATGTAAATTTAATATAGCATTGGATCAGCAACTATTAGTTTTTTGATGCATCAATATGTTGTGTGGAGCCCACATTTTTGCTTAGTGCAGCAGGCAGTGATTCTAAAGTCATAATGATGTTGTAAAGGACAAGTTCCAATGGCTTCCCTTTACTTTGGCGAACCCATGAATTCATGCAAAATGTGAATGGGACGAATTATGTAACCTCAATTCTTTTGCTTCTAAAAAGATTTTTGTGGACCATGTGGATGAAATGGTTCTAGTTTGTAAGAAGAGTTGTGGTTTTTAGTTGACGCAAAAAAAAAAGAACAAAAAAAAACGCAAGGGTACTTGCCCCCCACAACCCATGTGGGCACAAAGAAGGATCAAGGCATTCACCTACAATCAATGTGTGCCCACATGTATACACTACTCGTTCTGAAATTCTTTATTTGCTCAATCAAAATAATCTCTAATAATATGCCCTCATTGAAGAGCCTTAACATGTGTTACTACTTTTGACTTCTAAAGGCTATTGGTCTAAGAAAGTTTGTGTTTCATCTTTTATTACATTTTGAAACTAAATCCCATACCTTGAGGTATATTATGTGATGCTTAAAACAATTATTCCTTAAATACTGATTCTAGGGGCCTATTTAAACACTTTTTACCTTCATAAATGACCTCCTTAATTAAAACAAGCATGGCTAGTCCTTGTAACACTTGGTGTCGACAACCTTTGTGACTATATCTTATTATTTTAGCAAAGGTGATCAACAAGGAATTGAATAAGGTGGTGTAGATGGTCTATTCAACAAGCCTATTATTGATGATGCGACTAAAGTAGTCACTCATAGGTTGCATGGTTACTTTGAAATTGTCCAATACTTGAAGAAACAAGTATGATTTTGGATACTTTTCTACAATTCATATGGTGTGAAAAGTCAAGGCGGGTTGGTAATACTTGTAGCATCCATGTATTTATATATTTTGAAACATTTTAAGTTGTGGAATAGCTTGTTCTTTTATGTTCTTGAAACTAGAAATTGAGAAATTGATTAGTTTGGAAGTAGAAATCAAGTATGGACCATGTTGTGTTGTTACTAGAGAAGCATCAATACATGGTGAGACCATGTGAGTATAGCTATAGAGCATGCATGACCTATTGACTTGTATTTACAGTGGATCATATGTTCAAATAGTAAATACCAAGCGATTTAAAGTTTTAAGATCAACCATCGATATAGTGCACCCGTAACAGCATTCTAAAGCTATGCTAAGTGTATGATTGTCAAACTAGTCAACTTTAGTGCGACATATTACTTTGTTATTGGATATAATTGAAGATTTGAGTGGTGGCTATGAATGAGACTTTGCTTTATTGGCACTATAGAATTATTATTAAGTCACACTTCTTATTGCACGATTATATGGGTAGTCTTGATTGATCTACATTGTTGGTGAACTAGTGCAACTTTAGTGTCATATACGGCATTGTTATTGGAAATAATCATAGATTTGAGTGGAGGTTATGAATGAGACACATTTACTTTATTGGCCCAAAAGAAAATTA